>NW_025223765.1:1354505-1522476 GCF_014066325.1 Apis laboriosa
TTTTTTTTTCGATTCTTTGATTTTTATATATATTCGTTAAATATTTAAAGATTCGATACTGAATAATTTCGATACTTTTGGCAGATTGATATAGGAATCTTCAAATGTATCCGAGTCTTGTCTAATGTATCATGAATTTTCGAATAAGTATTTGGATATGAAAAATCACGAGAAAGATTATACTTATTTAAAATTTTATTTATATCGACAGTAAAAATTTGTATATTGATACCAATATTGATTCTAACATTAAATAAGTAATCGTAAAGAAAAAAATTAATAAATTGATAAATCTTTCAATAAAATTAATATTAAAGCGATGTTTAATATAATTTTACAATAATTTTACAATACAAATGTTTGTATCAGAAAAAAAAATAATAATATGAAATTAAAAGAAAATTATTTAAATACTTCAAAAATTTTTTCTTAATAAATCTTTTCTTTGTATTAATTTTTTTCCATTTTTTATGTAGATGATTATTCGTCGTTTTTAATAGACTAATTCGATAATATATTTATTTATTATTTCTAATAAGAAATTTTAATAGTTTATAATATTAATTTATTGATAATGTAAAACTTTATGTACTATGGAATCCGATTTTCTAATTCATGTTATTTGAATAAATGTTTTTCATTTCGTAGATATATATTATATTTACATATATCTGAAGCAAAAACAATTATAATTTTTGTATAAATATTTATCTTATATATATTAATAGATATAAATATAAATATACAACTGTTAATAACAAAGATAATAATAATATTAAATTTATTAAATATTATAATCAATATGTTCAAAAGAATTAAAATCCCATATTAGTTCCAATTCAAACTCTTGAATAAAAAATTATACTGTTTCAAACAAAGATAACATTTCCTAATTAAACATTAATTTATAATTAATTTAATGAACCTTTTCATTCAAAGTACCTAGATATATAAAGAGAAACATATACACAAAACCACAAAGATACAGATAAACCCAGATAAACATAACCTAACTTTAATTCCTTCCATTAATCGCGCAGTTGGTAAAAGTTTAATTAAACATCGGTCGTTAATTAATTATCTTTTAAAAAAGAAAAAAAAAAAAACCTGGAAGGGGTGCTCGAAGAATGGCTTGACTGAACAGTAACAACGCCTTCCTCTTTTCCTCCGCTGCCAAGGCTTCGAATCCTTCGAGCCTTCTCGCTCTAGACGCCATTGCATCCTTGTCGCGATAAAGGATCTCCGTGCGATTCAACGTTTCCAGCACAGTGTCCTTTATCTTTCCATCTGTGAAAATAGTTCGAACTCGTTCCTCGTCGGTGGTCAGTCGACCGAACACTTTTGAGATCCACTGTTCCCCGGCGACTCGTGCCACGTCCTCGCTGAAATCCCGGAAGAAACCTTTTTTCTCGGATCTGACGGTCTCCAATGAGCACAGAGTTTTGTAAAACCGCTCCGATTCCGCCATATCGATGGCATTGAATCGATACAGCGGATTGATCGATTGCGGTTAAGAGACACCGCCACGGAAGCGTACTAAGCGGTAAACGAGATTTCGTTCTATCCAATCGAATAATTTTAGACGAACTCGACCCAGCTATTTCCGTCTCGAAATAGCAATTGCGAATTGCTTTGCGCCACAGAGTGTTGTTGCAGAATTATTATAACAATATTGAATTATTTCCACGATATGTTATAATTAATTAGGAAGTACATTACATTTATTAGAATTATATTTTTAATTCGGATTTCTTATTCGATCAAGCTACCATGTTCATTCGTGATTGTATAAGAAAACGCAATCGAATGACGACTTGGGAATTAGGAATCAAGGAATGTTGATTAAAGCGAAAGTGATGAGATGATGAAAGATGAAGAAATTAAGTAATCAGGAAAGTATCTGAACGGGAATAGTTGTTTGTCTTATTTCTCTCGAAATTTAAACATGTGTATTTAAATAATAAAATATATATCTATTATTTAAAATATTTATTGTATTATTATAATACAATTATAATTTACATATTATACGTATTATATTATGTATGTTAGAGGAAAATACAGTATATTAAATTAGAACAATCTGTCTACATCTATCTAACCATCTATTTTATATAAGAATGATTGTAATTAAAGTAATGTTATGAAAATAAATTACAATATTAATTTTGTTAAAAATATTTTCATTTTATTCTCAATAATCATAAAATAAATAATTTTGATTGTTCTAGTGTTAAGATTATAATATATCTATCTGTATATTACAAGGAAAAAATAATGGCAATCACGTGATACGACTCATTAAGAAAAAAAACATTGAAGTTGTGAGCTATAATTTGATTATATTTGAATTTCAATGTATTTCAATTATATTATCGTGATTACAATGATAATGTATTAAATTTAAATAAAGTGATAAAGTAATTAAATAATAAGAAGTTTCGAATCACATAATTGAAAAAATATAATTGAACCAATCAAATGATTTGAAATTTTATGATTTGAAATTCAATTGGAACAGTCTTGTTTCGCATTAGTGTGTGTGGGGACAATAACATATATTTCGTTATTTTTGTTATTATTATGAATCCTTATTGAGTTATTTTCGAAGCAAGAGTTGAAGAAAAATTATCTTTATGAAAAAAATAAAATAAAAGTAAGAGAAATGTTTGAATCAATTAAATACATTATTGATAAATTATTTTGATAGATATATAGATTTATAAAAAATTTTTATTATTTTTTTCGTGTTTGAATTGAATTGAAAATTTTTTGAGTTTATTTAAGTTGTACATCACCACATTAATTGATTTAAAAAAAAATTGTGAATATTTATTATATTGTCAAAATCAAAATATAATAAAACAATTATAATCAAAATAAAGGAGAAAATTAATAAAATTATTAATATATATTTATATATTATATCATATATTTCAATAATTAATAAAGATTATTATTAAATATCATTCAGGCTATTAAATTTCATTAAAAGTATCAAAAATGTTGAAAATGATAATGATGATCTTAATTTTTTGATTAAGAAAATTCACAAAATTTTTATATTTACTTTCTCCAAATGTAATGCAAAATTACGTTTTTGCACTTAGTAAAATTCTTTGAAATATTTTTCCTTTGCTAATTGTTGATCTTATGATTGTATATTTCATTATGTCTTATATATATATATACACACATTATTTAACTAATTATGCTACTTTAAAAGTTCAATTTATAACATGAATCTCATATTATGAATTCTGGTGAGGACAAGTAAAAAGAAATTCTTGAAAATAAAAATATTAATTGGAACAGAATTTATAAAATATAAAAATAAGAATTTTTTTTTATCAAATAAAACTAGTATCTATTTAATAGTAATTTTATTCTTTTCTAACTTTACTTTAAAATAATTTGTTTTCATTAAACTTTTATTATTCTGATTAATTCTGATATATTATTCTAATATTTTAAAAAAAAGTTGCTAATAATAATGTTTTTTTCTTAGAAATTTTACAAGATATTTTTTTAAATATCTAAATAAAAAGAATTTTACTAAAAAGAAAAGAAAATTTATTTTGATTTTTGGTTTTCTATGTTACAGCCACCTATTATTTATTCTTCCATCTACATTTAACTAGTTTAAACTTTTTCATTTTATAAAAGGAAATTTTTTTTCAATCTTTTGAAATAATTTATATATTTTTGAATAATTATAATTTTATTGGATTGTATGTATATTATTGTATTTGTTTATTTTAATATTACTAAATTGATTGTTTTCTAACATACATATTTGTATTTGAATACTCTTTATAATTAATAAAAACTTTATTTACTTAAAAAAGATAGATTTTGCATAATATAAAAATAATAAGTTACTGTAATAAGTCATATATAGTTCATTTTATCATTGGTATATACAATATTCATAGATATAAACAGTATTTATAGGGTATTTATAGACATATGTGAATTGATCATGTGTCTGAATATTTTTTTGATTAATCTTTTATTTAATTTGAGTCATTTATTGTGCAAAAAAATGTGTTTATTGTGCATTATTTAAATTAAATTTATGTATCTACTAATATGTATGATAATATAAAAAACAATTGATTTAATAATATGAGTAAATGTACATTACACAGATATTGATCAATAATCTCACGCAAATAAGTGTCCGTTTATTATATCAATGCATATTATTGTATGTTTATTACGTGATTGCTGGATGTATAAATGTTTATCTTTTCATTTTATAATAGTGTGAATAATTATTGGAAATAAAAATCACACAACATTGATTTTAATGATTTAAAATACATTAAGAATAATTTTAAATAATTTTTTCTTATGATTGCTGATTGGCTTTAATTTTCAAGATAAAGGATAATTTACCAGATATTACCATTTCAATTTTCATGCATTCATACAACAAAAAATGTTTCAGACGAAATTGAATGGTTTCAGAAAAAATATATTCTGATATTAATAATTCTTTCGTAAATGATTGCATAGAGGACGTATGAAAGTGATTAACATTTTTTTTAAATGGGATCATGTGTTTTTTGACTGCATCATACTGATACATAACTTCATATTTTTTAAAAAAATTCTATTTGCGTCAAAAAATCATTAATTTAGAAGATATCTTAACTTGAAGTTTTGTAAAAAGTTTTAAAGTAAAATCATATTTTTATCATTCAATTTATCATCATCGTTTTATATAGACAAATTAATGTATACAAGAAGAATATGAACATAAAAATATCTCTTCGCGTTTTCCTTGTCTTTCATGTGATAAGTTTTATGAATTTCGAGATAAAATATCTTCTGAACTAATGATTTTTACACACAAGTAGATTAATCCTTTTTTTTTTTCTAGAGAATATCAAGTTGTATCAACTGGTGTAATAAAAAAATATATAATTCCACTTAAAAAAATATTAATGATCTTCACATGTCCTTTATTGCATTTTCTATAAAAACCTATAAAAGAATTAATAATATATTCTTTTTTAAAACCATTTAACTCTATTTGAAAATTGCTATAAATAATAACAATGATATAAAACAAAATCAATATTTGTGAACCACTCTATATATCATAAATACATAATTTATGGGAATGATCTTCATCTTGATGTATATTATAAGAGATCATGCTCATAATTAATCTTCAAAAAATTTTAAATCGTTCATTGTTTAATTATTAAAAGATTATTCACTCGATGATCGTATTTTTATTTAGTATATAAATCAATAGTAAATAAATATTCTTTGATTTTATATAATTTTTATTGAATTCGTATTGGCAAACATCAAAATATTAGAAATTCATTTTTCTTTCTCTCTTCCATTGAATATAACGTAGCCATAAATTTGAAAATATAATGGAGGCTTGCTACTATTTTTCGTGATTTACACGAAGAATGTTATTTTTATATCAAAATTTGTAAAGCTAAATTTAATAACCAATCCTAATTTTAAGAATAAGTACTTGAAAATCTATTTATATATATTTCGATATTAGAAACGTTTTATAAATAATCTAATTATGAGGAAAGCAGATATATTTTATTGAATAGTCATAAAAAAATTTCAAAAGCATAAATAGTAAACAAAATTTTATTTTAATTTTTCTACTTGTAACTATTGAAAAACGATATTTGATTTGTGATAATATACATTGTTAAAAACGTATGTGAGAATGTAAATTATTTCTAAGAAAATTAAAAAAGAAATGTTATTTTGTAAGATAACATATAATTCTTTTACAACAATTATTTTCAAAAATAATTAAGAAAATTAATTTTAAATAAATGTAAAATTTCCAATAAGATACTCATCGATCAATGGTCGATTCTACTTTGAACTACATCTTTCATTTCTGTGTTCATAAAGTACAATATTCATAGAGGATTCGAATTTCGAATCTATTTGAAAGTATCGTTTCTTTTTTTCCAAAATACTTAATAAAATATAAATCTTGTTTGTCAATATTCGAGCCTTGCGATATGATCGATTCTATCACTAGTACACAATACACAATACATCACTCTTTATGCTAGTGTTAAATGAAATGACGATCTAGTCATGTAAGACATGCAAGAAGACATTTTGATAAATTTTACATCGATTGTTGATGATTATTAGCTGGAGATCTATAGTTTGATCTTTATGTTAGTATCCATATATCTTTTTATTTAGAATAAAATAAAAAATTTATTTAAAAGATTGTCAAATGTAAATGCATCGTTGTTATAATTTGATAATTGCCATCGATTTATATTTTAAATTTCTCGCTTAAAATTTCATTATCATTCATTTCTAAAAATTAAATATTAAAAATTAAGTATTAATTGGAAATTTTAATTATGTATAATTTTGATATAAAAATGTCAATCTGAATTCCATGATTCGAAAATGATGATTTTTACTTTTAATTTTTAATAATTATATTCTTTATAATTTCTTTTGAATCACATTCCACTTGAACATCTTAAAAATTTTTATTTTTATGTCTAATATAATAATGAATTAAATTCTGAAAAAAATATAATATAAATAGATAATTCGAATAAAAAAGGAATAGATAAAACTGTTTTCGATTTGACTTTATATTATTTTATACGTTATATAACATATTTTTATTAATATATTTATATAATATTATATACATATAATAAATATTTTTTATAATACTATGATATGATAATACATATTTGATAAAATAAAGCGATGATTGCTTTCATATATATATATTTATATTATATTTTTTCAGAATTGATCATTATATTAGACAAGACATATAAATTTTCCAAATAATATTAATTCTATAACTAAAATTTTCGATGTTATTTAATTTTTAATTTAGTAATTTTTTAGTAATAGTTTTCTATGGTATCATAACACATAATATAAAAAAATGTACATATATTATATGTATACATATAATGCAAACCTTCTCTAATTGCGCTTCTATGGAGTCTTACTTGAATGAAATACTAGCTATTAGCTGTATGTAAGTAAATATAGTGAATTATGGAACAAGTGAAACAACAGGGAAAGTTGAAGAGAAATCTATGAAACGAAAAATAAATATGTACTATATATTTCCTCTCAGGATTCAATATTCATCAATCAATATTCATGATAAAATTATGATTAAAAACTTTTTTCTTTTTTTTTTTGTAAATTAATTTATTGTATATATTTCTACATATTTTTTATATATTCGTATTTTACATATATCTGAACGTTTTGCAATAAAAGTTGCATTAGATAGAGGCATTTGTATTTTAATGTTTTGTACAGAAAAAGGTAGAAATTTTTAAAATTAACTTTGATAGTTATACAGGATATTAATGTATTCGTGAGATATGTTCGAAGGATCAACTCTTGAGATCAAGACAAATAAAAAAGTTGATATAAAAATGTCGATTAAAACTTATTATTTATCAAGCTATAAATAAATTGAATTTTGTGTTAGATTAAATGAGATAAATATAAAGATGGAGAAACAAAGTGAAACATCTCAATCTTGTCTAATGCAAAGTTCAATTTATTTATAATTTAATGACTAAGCTTCAATTAATGTATTTATATACCAACTTTTGTGCTTATTTTTTAAATTTTTTAAATAATTTTCCAAAATCATTCCATGAATATATTAACATTTTGTAAAAAAGAATTCTCTCTGATTTCAATGATCTTGAAATATATAGTCAAAGTTAATATTTTGAAAAAGTTTTTCCTTTACATATATCCTTGCATCTTAATCTTAATTTTCAAAATATTAGCAAAAATATTTTTAATATATTTTTAATATATTTTTAATATATTGTAATACAATTTAAAAGATTCCAATAACTTTAACTTTAACATAAGATTTAGCTTTAAAGATCATCCTTTTAATTATCTTTAAATCTTTCAGAAATTTTTAACCATTATTTATTAGAAACTCATTTTAACTCATTTTAACGTCTTTTACTGAATAGATATTGCTTAAGATTTCTTTATATAGAATAGATATCGATTTACATGCGGCAACCAACATTGATTTCAAACATTAGAAATTGCACAAACGTTGGTAATTGTATCTAATAATTATAATATGCATAAAATAAATTTATATGAATTGAAATTATTTTTTTTTATTCATTTGATATTCAAATTTATTTTAAATACATTCCAAATTCTATAACAAACTTTAGAATATTTAACATTGGAAACATTTTTTTGAATATCTTTTAAAAACAACAATTCCATACAGGATGTCCTATTTAATTTGATCATTTTAAATATGTATCTTATTTTTTATAACAACAATTGTCAGAGGAAAATAATTATTTCTTTCAAATAAGATAAATATTATTGATAAAAACAATTTTTCTCAAAAGTCATATTTCTTCTGATTTCAAGATCATTAATTTTTCTCTTTCTTTTTTTTTTTTTCTTTTTTAAATGAAATTGCATACTTTCTTTATCGAGACATGATAACTGAGGTCAAACTATCATTATTCTGACCTTCACGTGGCCTTGGATACAAAAAATTCATAGCAGTTAGACAATTGATATAAATAGTAAAGTAACTATGATGGAAAGATTATTCGAAGGAAAATTTATCTTAATAAGTACATTTTAAAATAATGTTCCTCAACTTTAATATGTGTTCATTCATATTATTATTATTTCTTATTATTCATATATATATATAAGTGAAAGTTGTTGAAAATATTAATATATTTTAAGGTCATCGAAATCTATGACTCTTTGTTAATAATTAACTCTGAATTTAAAATATTTGTTTTCAAAATATTTGTGCAATTGTTATTATAACAGCTTCCGGTCGTAAATTGCGTCCGGTAGGAATTTTATCCCAGCTTCGTCAGCATTGTAGGGGTCAAATGATACGCTGACACAATCATATCCTGGTGATATCGATGTTTTTATATTTTTTTGATGTCATCAATGATCAATAAGGATTTTTCAATCTATAGCATTGGACAATTGCTAATAATTTTTCTTTCCTTTCTTTGATTTTCGCCTTCCTTATCGTTTTTTGGGATCGTAAGAGGGTGCATTTGAGTTCAGAAAAATATTTTGTTTTGGATTTGTTTTATATTATATTTTTGTTTTGCCTTCAAAAAAATTTCACTTCCAGTTTTGCACATAGATTTTGGAATTTTTAATTATGTTATTGTTTTGCTCACTTTTATTATTTTCTTTTTTTTTTTATATTTATTAGATGAGAATTTAAATTTAAATCTGAAAATAGCTGGAAGTGTAAGTCGAGATTTCAAAATATCTAAGAGTTTCGAGAATTCAAATGACGTTTTAAGATTATCAGAAAAACGTAGAATTATTGGATTATAGGAACATTAAATTGTCGATGAAAAAAAATTTGTCGATATTTGAATTGTTGTTACAACTTCGCGATACTGGTATCATTTTTTGTTTCATATTTTATCTTTTATAATTTTATAATTTAACAAAAAAGAAAAAAAAAAATTGTCGATATTTGAACTGTTATAATTTCGCGATAATGTTGCATATTTTTTAATTTTATTTTTGCCTCGTATTCTATCTTTCATAATTTTGTTATACAATCTTCGAATATTTTTTTAAAATTCTGAGATACTTTCTTTTTCACACTTCTAACATTCAATTCTTTTACATATGTTTTTTATTTTCGTTACGTTTACGTATTTTTTTATTATGCTTAAGTTGAGTCTTTTGTTTTTGTAGCATTCCCTGATGTTTCAACTATTGATAAGCCTTTTTGTTTATGACCAAGAGATGAGTGTTGTATCTTAAATGATTTAAGACTGAAGCGTAAATGGTCGACGAAGTCACATAGACTTGCGTTTACTTGTTTACTTCTTTCAGGATGATATACGATTTAGTTTTTAATATGATATACGCATATTTTGGTTTTTCATATACGAATATCCTTTTTATCAATGCAAATTTTAAATGATTTCCAAAACCATAAAAAACCAATTATTGAGATCTCGAATCGATCGATCAGTTCAACACGTTTGTCACATCGTATATATATATATATTATAATGGTTTTTCTTAGTGTTCAAAGTATTTGAAATATTATTTATTATATATATATTTTAATATATAATATATTATATTTTAATATTTTTTCACTAGAACGATATTTGCTTTGTCCTATAATAAAAGAATTAAGTTTTTGAATTCGATCTTTTGTACCCTATAAATTTGATTTACTCAGTAGAACTCGTATTTAAAGAAAGTAAGATATAAACGAGTACTTGTGAGAGAGATGACGTGGAATGAGACATCTAACGATAACGAACTGAAATACCGTGGAACGCCTACTCCTATATAAGACTGAATGCCACTCATATGTATCAGAAGACGTGACATTCAGGTTCTAAACACCATCAAGGATACACGATGTTTTCAAACGATCAGCCATCTAAGTATGTATTAATCGTGCTCGACGTAGCCTAATTTTCGTTGCTTAATTCAATTTGGATCCATAATGGAATTTCTTTTGTTTAAATCGAAGAACAAATTGATGGTCACTTTTGACCTAGAATTTCTCTCGTTTAGTTAGGTTATTAAATAAATTGATACGTTAATTTTGACCTAATAATAGAGCTTCTTTCATTTGAATTATAAAATAGATTGAACGTCAGATCATTTTTGATCTATAATAGAATTTTTCTCGTTTCGATATTGTAAAACCAATTACTGGACGTCGAATCACTTCTGACCTATAACATAATTTCTCTCGTTTCAATTATAAAATAAATTGGCTCACTTTTGACCTGTAATACGTTTTTTTTTTTTTCGTTTGAGTTATAAAACAAATTTTTAAAAGAGTGTCATTTATTTCATTTATTGGTAATTATGCAAAAAAGGGATCATTTTATTAATTTCAATGACCAATTTTTAAAATATTATCAGGGATCCTACTTTGAGCAACTTTTTTCTATACATGATATCGCTGCTCGATTTTAGTTTCCGAGTTAGTTAAATATGTTAAATGGAATAGATTTGGATTAAATAATATTTGGATTAGATTTACATTAAATTATCTAACCTAATTCACTTAAATCTGATAATTTAAATCCAAACTTAATTAAATAATTCGATAATTATTTGATAATAACTAAAAATACAATTATGATGTATATTAAATATATATATTGTTTATTACATATTATTCCATTTGAATCTTCCTTATACTGTATTGACTAGAAACATTTCTATTATATTAAAATCATTATATAATCAGCATAAGTTTGATTTTTATATCATGAAATATTAGTTTATATCTCTCCATACGAAAGTAATGGCAAAAATATTTATAAATTCATTACAGATTTAGCATATAATTAATAGAACTTATAAATAAAATATATTTGAAACAAAATAATAATCATATATATTATAATATATATCATAATTTCTTCTATAATTAACTTTAATCAATAGATCAAGATCAGTAGATCAAGTAGCATTATTCAATATCATTATCACCATAAATAAAATTTAGGTTAGGTTATACAGAAAGAGCTGCCAAATCTCCTATGCCAGAAAGTTTTTTGTAAATATCTCGAAAATTAAGACTGAACGGCAGTAACATGTATAGAAAAAAGTTGTTCAAAATGATAACCCTAACAACATATTCGAAATAAATCGAAATCAATGAGATGACTTCTTTTCTGCATAATTATCCATTTCTTTTTTATAATATATTTCAAGTAAATCGAAATTGATAAAGTGATTCCTTTCCTAAATTATTAATTTATTTTTCCCATTGTTGTTCAAAATGATAAGATATATCAAATAATCGAAATAATTATTTCTTTTTATAATTATTCATTTATTTTTGACATATATTTTAATTAAAACTTGCTAAGATTTTGTTGTCGCTATGTAATAAAAAAATTTTTTAAAATGACAAATAAACAATAAAATAATAATAGATTTCAAGAATTTTTAAAATTAATTGAATAATTTTATAAAACAACATAGAATATTTTAAATATTTAAAAATTTTTTAAACATCTTCCTTCGTAATAATAACTTGTAAACTTGGAATCAAAAACAATTATATTTTATTATTAGAATTCAGAGGAGACGATAACTCATGGAGACGATATTTTTAATGAAAAGATTTTTCGGAAAACGGAAAAATAAAAAATAACTAAAATAAGTACACTTAAACAGAAGGAAATTTTAATTTATTCTCAATAAATTCGAAATCGATAACTCCTTTTATATTAATTTATTTATTATCTATTCGCAAAAAAATCGAAAAATCAGCAATAGGACTCGCGATATCTAGCACGCTGAAGAGATCGTTTTCTAAGACGATCCGTGATATCTCCGCGTTCGCATTCGAGTCCTTTGGTGTCGCGTTGCGGAAGCAAACAGAAGCTGCTTGATGCGCGCTGCTCGATGTCCTTCCGAAGGACGGTGAAGCACAGAGAGCAGACGGCCTAGTGGCACGCGGAGGGCGAAAGCGATAACAAAGGATGAGATCGTGCGATTCCGCGCGCGTCACGTTCCGCATTCGGCTTAGTAAGCGGCGTGAGCTCGCTTCGTTAAGGCCGATTTACCCATGCCAGTCGAGTGTCAGAAATCGCGAATGTTGCGTACGCAGCCGTGATCACGGTCACTCGTTTCGTATCTGACCCGTATTGGCCGAACGAAGCCGGTTTTCACGCGGGCGTAGTCGCGCTGGAAATTAGATACGAGGTATCTCAAATTGGAAACGGAAGCAGAACGGAGGAGAACCGAGGGCACGATCGAAAGGATCCCGCCGATGAGACGCGACGCAGCGACGACGCATGCGGACGAAGAGAACGATTGCCGCGATAAGCCGTGGGAACGGTGATAACGATAAAAAAGAGAGAGAGAAAAGGCGAGTTCATCGAAGCGCGGTTAGATCCGAGTATCTTCGGGTGACGTAAGTCGATAACTCGTGTGTAGCCCGCTTGCACGCCTCCTTTCCTCGAGAGCCATTCGGATTTTTAAGCGCCGCTCTTCCAAACAACGGATTCGAAACGATTGCGTTCGATCATCCCCCTCCATCCGATACAGATATCTTCTTTTTCGCCACCGTTCTTCTTTCTTCGCGGTGGTCGAGTTTACCGAAGGCGCACCGAACGAATCTTCTCGTTTCAGAACAATTTGCGCGCGATCGACAAAGTTTCGCGCGATCCGACTATCAATTCCGAGAGTCATCGAGAAAAAAGGTAAATCGCGCGCACGATAAACTCTCGCTCGGACACGCGAGTTTAATTGGTACTATAAACGTGAGAAAAAATAAGAAAAATCGATTACCTTCGTATATTGGAACTTTTTCGTTGGTGAGATCGAAATCGATAGAACGTAAACGCCTACTCTAGATCTGTCAATTAAGATATGCGTAATCAATTGAGAGTCGAGTTAACCCTAGTTAGCCTCGCTGAGTCTCGAAAATGCGCGCGGAAAAATTCTTAAGGTATCAAGATTGATCGACAGATCGATCGATTTTATTTCGTTATGACTATTTTCATCGAAATATTTCTCTCTCTTTGTCTTTCTTTCTTCGATCGATAGATCGCAAGTGCATGATGCGAGCTTTTCTCATGCGATGTATCGTTCAAACGCGAATTGATTTTCTCAAATAAATGATCGGGACGCGCGTACTTTTGAAATCTATCAGATTTTCGTGCCGCGTTCGAGTTTATACGAGTATGCACGAACATGCACGAAGTGAACCGAGTGTCCGGCGTCGCGTGGTACGTTGGTTACGTCGCGTTGCGTCGTCGTTGCTTCCGTTGTATAACGCTCGTGCAACAAACTTGCAAATAGACCGAATCGCTTTTTTCTTTCGAATACCGAAACGTGACGTAACACTAAACGATGACGCGCGAAACGAATCAGAATGAACGCCACGTATACGTTGACCTCGACCGTTTCGTATTCGAACCTTCTTATCTTGACTTGTTTCCATTTCCCGGTAATGCGAACGTA
Source organism: Apis laboriosa (assembly GCF_014066325.1). NCBI lineage: Eukaryota > Metazoa > Arthropoda > Insecta > Hymenoptera > Apidae > Apis > Apis laboriosa. Next base: position 1,368,522 of record NW_025223765.1, read on the forward strand.
AAACGAACTAGATATTTTCCTAGAAATTATTGAACGATACACGGTCAAGATTTTTATCTATTAAAGATTTCCATGATTCCTGCATTTCAGAATTCAAGATATGACAGGAGACGTCTCGAATAGCATCCTTCAAAATGTCGATAACAATTCTATCCGCGAACCTTTTTACCATCGGCGCCTCGAATCATCTTGCCCGAATAATTATTTCGTCAAAACGATGGAACGGCAGTCCTGTGATGAGCACATAGCGAATGACTTGCCGCTAATGCCGATCGGAACCACATCGATAACATCGATCGCGTCCAAGTGTTTCGACATCGAGGCGGACAACGAGCAAAGTATTTACAGTGACGGATTTCTAGAGCGTTGCATGGAACTCGCGAGTTATAACCATCCCGTCTGTGATAGAGAAATCATCACTTGGTTCAGGCAAGTTCGACGACGGTGTTCCAACATTCGCAGTAAGTTCATTTTGATTTAGTTTAATAAATATTCGTTTGAATACATTAAAAAATTCTGATGAATTATAATTAACAATATAACAAAATAATATTTGTTAAATAGTTATATTAACGATTCTCTTATTAGTAAATTTTAATACACCTATTTATACCCATACTTTTGTGCCATTTTAGAGCTTTATTGATGTTTTTTTATTGAATATTTTTATGTTTAATAGCATAAAAATTAATCAAGTTTTGAAAAAATTTATTTAAATATTCTATCTTTTTTAATTAAAATATCTTATCTAGTATTTTTTAAAAATATATCGAAATATTTGAGGTTGTATGCATTCTTTAACTTTGAAATAAGGTTAAAAAAGCTGTGTAAATATCTAAAATAGGATATAATAATTTATCAACTAATAACATTAATGATTTGACAAGTTATAAGATGTAAACGAATGATTATTTTTTAAAATTTTCGCAATTTATTATTATTAAATAAAATAATAGATATCTTATATTTACAGAATTTGTTTATAAAACTTTATTTGCTTTATTATTTACTACATTAAATTTATTATTGTTATATAAAAAAAATACAAATTTTTTAATAATAATAACTTATAATAATTTTATGATTAAGTTATTATGTCAATAATATATACAATTTAAATTTATCATAAATTTAAAAAAATTGCTTTATAATTTTATAAAAATATTAGGGATCCAGATATAGTTTATTTTTTTTTAAATTTTTAACAAGGACAAGGCACAAAGAAATATAAAAAGTTTTCAATTTTTTATATGTTTCAAAATGACATACAAAATAAAAAACATAATATTTAATTTTAAGTTTTTTAAGTTTTTTTTAATTGCATTTCAAAATATTTCGATTGCATTTCTAACTACACGTTGGAAAATATTAATAATTTAATAATTAATAATATTTAAAAATAATAATTAATAATTTACATTGCTGTTCTACTATTAGATTTTATGAATTCATTCATTCATAGATAGATCAATCATTTAGACGAGTAATTATTGCAATAAAATTGATTTTTTTCACTTTCAATTAATTCGTATTAGAAGTCTACAAGATCTTGATTCAGAATTAGTTGTTCTTTTATATTTTATTGTATTCTTGTCATCGTGTAATGATAAATGTTATGCTTCGAGATTTATGTTGTATAATTGATCTTTATATATCTATGTGCAGTTCTTCTAGTCGACGTAAGCTTCATTATTCTTTTTTGTTACTATTATTCTATCAATCTATTAACATTGTCTTGTGAACGATCATTATTATTATAATTGTTTTATGAAATGTATTTTATTTTTTTCTATACAACAAATTTTTTCTATACAAACAAAAGGATTTTTAAAATTTATGAAGATTAAATTAAATTAAAATTCAATAATAAGTATTTATCATATTTGTTATTATAAATCTGCTTTTATATTATCGATTTATATGCAAATGGTATATATATTGCAAAAAGAAAATTGAGAAGTAGAGATTTTTTTATCATACATATGTTAAAAATTAATTGAAAAAATTATATGAAAAATTTTTTATTGTTTCTTCAAATCATTAGAAAGAAAATTATGAATCCTCTAAGTTTCATATTTCTTCTTAACAATTAAATAGAGTTAACTAAGATAAGTTAAACTTATCTTATTTTAAATAAGATTTGAGAAATTTTTAAATTATTTGAAAATTACTTTTTAAAATTATTTGATAAATAATTTATTTTTAAAATAATACAAATTAATATATACAAATATAAATAATCATTATTTATATTTTATATATATTTATCATAATATTGTTTATCATAATTTATTCTATATATTTATTATATTATTACTAATATTATTTATAATCAATGTCATTTATAGTTTAATATTTCTTTAAAATGTTATTTAAAAAACAAGTTTATAATTAAGAAATAAAAACGTTATTTTTTCAAATAATCAATTCTTCAATTTATTATTTATAAATAAATAATTAACGTTAATTGAATTATTATTTATCAAATAATATTTAACGTTATGTGAAATAACATCAAATTATCAAAATTAAAGATCAATTATTATTATTTGAAATAAATTTCGGCCATATTATCCGTCTTCTAAATCTTTATTTAAAATGTAGATAATTTAATAAGATTATGTTTAACAAAAAATTGAAACAAAAGAAAAATAAATTGGAGTTGATATATATTATGAAAATAAGTCATTTTAGGAAAATAAGGGTAATATGATCTTATAAAAATCATTAATTATATAAGAAATAATTATTTATTAATAATTATTATTAAAAAAAATATTTTAACATTTCTATTATTAAAATCCTACATTTATATTATTTATAAACAAAAATCATATATATATATAATCTTTTTTATATAATATATTCATATAATACACTCATCATACGATCATAATTCATAAATGAGACATTTAAAAAATATTTCATCATATTGATCTACGTTTGCCACATGACATATATATTGCATCATGTTATCAGAAATTCCATGAAAAATCTTGACGTCTGAAATATCAGAAGATGAGTTTTGAGGCTCATATTCTTCATTTATTTCTGACTCAGAATTCTTGCGACATCGGTTAACTACGCTCTTAACTATCTTTCGTTTAGTCTCTGAGGATCATATTATCCTTCATTATGGCAAGTCAATGTAATAGTATGCATAGTTTCATAAATTTTTAGTTTATATTTGAAAATATGAAAAATTAAGTAAACTTATTTATAAATATATTAGATTTATATATTATATTAGATTTTAAATATTTTTTATCAAATATATTTCAATATCTTTTTAATTTTTTTAAGAAATACTTTATAAAAATTTCTTTGTAAAATTGAGGAAGATAGATTTTTGATATAACATTTTATATGTGATATATAGGATTTTCTAAATAAACTTTTTTTTCGAATAGTAATAAAATAATAGTAATTAAAAATATTTTTAATATAATCAATTCAATATAAATACTATTTTGGGATAAATATTGAAATAAGAAATAGTAGAAGATAGTATTTTGAACAAATAGTTTTTAATTTTAACATTTTGTTGTATAATATAATATATATATGTATATTTTTGTATGTTTATTCTACTTAGTTATTATATTTTATTATTATTGACATTGATTACTGTGTATTATATATAAAATTCAATTTATATTTAGGAACTAAACATACTTAAGATTTTTAATTTTTGACTTGTACCTCCTATATTTTTTCTTATTTATATTTATATTAATATAAATAGTAAATAATAAATATTAATAATGATTTAAATATTAAAAGAAATAGTATTTTCAAATAATTATATTAATATTAATTTTATCTTTATTTTCTTGTGAAAAATTTAATTTTTATTTTTCATCTAGACTTGCAGATGGTTTTATGAAATTATTATAAAAAATAGAAAAGGAATTTGAGAGTCTAGAATTTGAAACTTTTTGAGTTTCAAAGGAGTTCAAGATTTTGATGTTTCGAGCGATAATATTAATAATTTTTAATATTTTCTCTCAAATTATTTCAAATTTTCTCTAATTTTATTTCTTGAATGAAAAAATTTTGTTTTATTTAATTATTTATTTATCTATTTATTGTAATTGTAAGTCTCTATTTAAATAATAAAAGAAACATTACATTGTTCGATTAAATATTTTTTTATTTTTTTTGGAAACATAATATAATTATAGATAGATTGTTTATACAAATTTCAATTGTTTATAATTTAATAAATAAATTATTAATTTGATAAATAAATTATTAATTTAATAAATAAATTATCTTTTTTATCATGTTTGTTTTAACTATTATGTTGACGATAGATGATCAAGGAATATATTAACATCTTGTATAACTCATTGTATATGAAAAAAAGATGTTATATTATTTAACAATTTTTTTCGTGTATTTTTATTAAATCATATAATTTTTTTTTAATAAATCTAAACGAAATTATGAACGAAATTTTCAAAAAAATAATTTTTTTTAATTAAAAATTTTGTTCCATAATAAATAATTAATATTCATAATATTCATTAATATTTATAATAAATATTAAATGTTATTTATATGTATATATAAATGTTTATTAATAATAATATAGTAATAATAATAATAATTGTATTAAATATATAATGATTTTAACAAACATTAATAATATAAACATTAAACTGCATATAAAAATGAGTTATTTTCATTAAAATTAAATTAACAAATAATAATGGATTTTATTATTTATTATTATTATAATATAATATATTATATTATTTATTATTATAGTTATTTAACTAAAAAAAAGAAATAATTTATTGCATGAAATGGCAAATATTATATTAATCTAATTTTTATCGATAGTTAAATTGTTTCAAAAAAAAATTATTTCAAATAAAATTTATTTTTTAAAACATTTTTTTTTAGCAAAATTTATTGTATTTGTTATTATGGATTTAATTAAATATTTTATTATGAATATAAAAAATTACGAGAGAACCAGGTTACCATATTTTTCTTTTTTTTTTTATTCTGTCGATGTTCTATGCAATGTTCATCGCAATTACTTTTAATCAAATATTTCATTATCAAAAATGCATTCCATAAATTTTTATTATTATTATTACATTATTATTCTGTTAATCTTTTATATATTTTCATTATAATATTATTATGTTATTCTTTCATTTTTATCACATCTTAAATCTTAAATCTTTTTTATGTCTGGCGCTGAAACTCTTATTATAAATCCATCTAATTTTGTCTGTTTTTATTTTTGTTATTCTCATTTTCTTTTGTTTTTTTTGTATTTGTTTTTTTTATTTTTTTCATATATGTTTGTACTAATGAATTAATTAATTAAATTAAATATAGCATGTCTTCTCTATTTACTTTATCTTAATATAGCAATGTCTTTTAAGAGAAAAATGTTATGGAAAAAGTTCATTTGGTATATTATGCACTATTATTAATAGTTTTTTTAATATTAATAATAATAAATGGATATTAGGATGGATATTATTAGATATGGATATAGAAAGAGACATTCTTCTTTTCATTTTCTTCTTGTTTTTCATAAAATAATTTTTATAAAAAAAAAACTTAAAATTTACAAAATTATTAATTTCTATTTTACAAAATTCTATATCTAATTATTAAACTAATGATTTTTTGACATAAATAGTCTAATGTTTTTCTTAAAAAATAACGAATTGCATCGGTGAATATATCAAAAAATGTGTATATATTATTTTATTTAAATATATGTCATTTTCATTTATTTATAAAAAAATATGAATAATATATCTTTTTAGTTACTATTATTTTTTAATTATTTTTTAAAAATCTTTTATAAAAATTTTTTTCTTAAGAGATATTTATTGCATTTAGATATTTAAATAAAACAATATATTTAGACAAAACAAAAACAAATAATCCATATAAATAAATAAATTATCAAGAGTAAGAAGAAAAAAATATATACTTTCATGATTTTTTTCTCCAAGAAAATTAAAATTAATATATAATTAAATAAAATAATTATTGTTTTATTAATCAATCTTTTTGATCTTTAATTAAAATATGTGCTTTATTTTATAAACAATACAATTAAACAATACAATTAAATTCATATTGCATATTTTTTTATTAATTTAAAATGTTAAAATTACTTTTTTCAATAAAACTATTTTATGATATTTTTAATTTTTTTTTTCACTCTTCAACTGATATAATATATTGAATGATGAAAAATGATGAAAAAAAATGAGATTTTAAAATTAAAATAATATTTTAAATTTGGAGAAATAAAATTTAAAAGATATTACATTTATTATAAACATTTTTATATAAGAATTTTTATATAATTTTATATATTTATCTTTATATAAATAAGAGTAAAAACAACATTGCTTTATAATATATTTTTTTTTTTTTTATAATATATTATAAAAAATATATAATATAATATATATTATAATATATTATAAGTAATATATTATAAGTAATAACAAAATTTTTAATAAAAATTTGAAATTAAAAAAAATATTAAAACTTTCAAATTTTCCAAATCAATTAATAATAAGTCAATTTCAATTAAAAAAATCAAAATATTTTCTAAATTAAATTAAATAATTTGCTAAATTAAATTAAATTGAAAAACAAATAAAATATTTGTACTTGTATATAAATAAAAATAATAAAAAATTTACAAGATTGTTATTCAATTTAATTACTTTATCTCATAATTATGACAAACATATAAATTATTTTTCGATTTTTCATATACTTAATACTACTTGACAGATATTGCGTCCATTTTTCATTTATTAAATAAAAAAATAATATTTTTTATAATATTCTATATTTATTTTTAAAATATTCTATATTAGATGATTATTCAATGTAGAGATGGTAATATATGTTGTTAAAGATAATCTCTCGAGTAACCTCATTTATTATTGTTTAAAAAAGTTATTAATTATTAAAAATTTAACACGAAAAAAGATTTATTTTGCAATAAAATTAATATACGTAATTTTATTCTTTAATAAAATATATCTAATCTAATCTAACCTAACTTATTTTTCCTAACTTTCATTAAATTATCCTATCTTGAATTTAATTCAAGAACAAATGACATTAAATTAGATTATTTCCAGTTAAAACATTTCCTGTAATTAACATTTAAAAAAATTAAAATATTATTTTGATAAATATTGCATTGTTTTAACTGTATAACTAAATAAATTATTTAAATTTATTTATTTATATATCTCATAGTATAATATAATGAATTAGATTAATAAGTTGATAATTTACGTTTAGAAATATCAACTAAATAGATAATAACAATAAGCAAATTGTAAGTCAATAATATTGTTTGTATGTACGTATAATTGTATTGCTGTAACCTTAGAACTTTATTTTCATAGAAATTATAACTGTGTATTCTATATTTCAATATTCTATGTTGTTATTGAAAATGCCATATTTTTGAAACAATTTTTGTTAATAACTTTTTAAATGAACAAGGCTAAAATCTCTTGAGGGTTAGTCTCAAGAGATGTTTTCAACAATATATGTCAGGGTTAAGTTTATCAAAGCTGCCACTCCTATACTTATAATAATTATATTATAAATGATTAGATTATTATATATTAGTCATATTATCATTTTCAACTATATTTTTTAATTTAAATTAGAAAAATTTTAAGATCCATTAAATAAAAGTTATTATTATATTTAGAAAAATCAGATTAAAGATCAAAAAAAAGAAAATCATTTACTTGGACAGAAAATATTTATATCAAAATTTTAACTCTTTTAATTTTCTTTTTAACATAATTGCATTCTTATATTAAAATATTGAAATATTTTTCAAATACGAAAAAATTTAAAAGAATTATTATCATGATATTTGATTTTTAAATTTAAATTTTAAAGATACTTGATAGTTTTTTATTTTTTTTATTATTTTAAAACGAGAGAGTTTTAATACTATTGATAAAAATATATCTTTAGGAAAATTGATTTTTTTTTGTACATATTAAGTATGCAATTAATATAATAATGAGAAAACTTTGGAAAATCGATTCTGAAGAGTAATAAAAGAGCAAATAAAAATTTAATATACAAAAATGTTGTTTCTTAGTTATTACATTATATATAAGAAATTAAACTTTATATTAGACGAAATGAGATAGCTCTCTCTTCGTCACATTGCCATCTCGTACTATCTCTAATTCACTTCATTTAATGCAACCTTCAATTATGATTAAATAAATAGACATAATAGATATTTTTGATTATCAATTTTTGCCTCTAAAATATTCTGTACTTTTCTCTTTATGATTTTTTTCTCTTATATATTCGAGAAATTTTACAAAATTCAAGTTAAAATATCTTCTAAACTAATCATTTTTTCTTATAAATGGCTTAATATATTTTTATAGAAAATAAGTATGCATGGATTAAAAAAATAAATGATTCCAATTAAAAACAAACTTGACCTTATATATTTGCAAAAAAATTAATAACATCAAATTATGACATATATTGACAAATTATGACAATTATAATATCAACAACTTTTCTATGAAATATTTTTTTTTCAAACGATAGATAATTTACAAGTTATTCGAAGTGATAACATTACATGACTCATTCCGTATAGATATTACTAAAATATAAATTTGTGTATTTTAATTAATGATCTTTTAATATACATATTATATATATTACTATATTACTTTGATTTTAAATACTTGTCTTGAAGTAAAAATGTCACATATGAACAAAATATTACAGTAATATATTGTACTACTTGCTACAATACTTTTTGAATTATTTAACATATTTCGAGTTTAGTCTCCGCTATAACAATTTTCATAATGCGAATGTACTTGTCATTCTGCTGTATAACGACTTTGATCATGACGAATGAATGTAGACATTAAGGAATTAATCATTATTTCATTTCTTTTCGTTTCGTTCGATATCATAATTTTTTTTATCGAAAACAAAATATTTGTAAATTGTATATATAAATTGTATATATAAATGTTTCAAAAGTCAATCCAAGCTTAATTGACTTTTTCCTTTATAAAAAGTTTTGTCAATGAGTTATTAACGAAAAACACTGGCTAATCATGGAGCATGTACATCTAGGTAAGGTTAGGTATGCACCGATTGAACAATCGAAGCCTAAAATATAAATATATATATATATATATTATATTTATAGATATGATTTTAAATATTTGTCTTGCAGTAAAGATGTCACATATGAATAAAATAATAAAAATTTTGAAAGCAATTTACAAATGTAATTTAATCGTTGTTAAATCTGAAATATATATTTTATTTTATTCTTTTACAATTTTAAATAATGTTCATTATATAACTTTGAAAGAATTAAATTTTAATTCGAGATATTGACAATTCAATTCAATTCAATTTGATTCAATTATTTCCTTATTATTATTTATTTTAGTTTTAAATATATAATAATAACAATACACAAATGTACAGAGAAAAATTACTTAATTTCATAATTGTTGATTGTGTAATAAAATAATTTTAATAAATTTATTTTTTATTCAAGGATGAGATAAAGTATTATGAAATGTATCTCTAACATATGATAATTATTATTAACATATACATTATTTTATTATTAACATATACATTTGATGAATATAATATGAAACTTTTCAATTCTGTAGGATATATTTTAGATTTAAGTTGCATAAAATATATAGTTGTTTGTAGCACGTGTCATACGTTTGATACACTATTTTGAATTATCTTTTGCTCACACATTTTCTCCCGTTATCTTTGCTTCAATTTGACTCGTGGATTTTTACCAGTATACCAGTATACACAGCTCGTGTCTATAAGTGTAAGGTCGAAACAACATGTGTCAAGCTCGATGACTCATGTTGCGACGCATACAGTCTAGGATAAAATGATAGGATATCCTATGACCTTCAATGTTTCTCGAAGCTAATGTAATGCATTTAAGTTTTATAAATTATATAAAATATTTAACAATATGAAAATCAACCTCAGTTGAAGATCAAGTCACGATTGGCCGATGTTTTTTCGTTAATAAAGTCGAAATCAAAATTTGTATAAAAATTTTTGCAAAAGAAAATATTGCATAAAATTATCTCAGAAACTATTATAGTTAAGCTAATCGACTTTTGAATTATTCTATAGAATAGAACAATGATTTTTAATCTCTTACTATAAGAAGTTCATGGATTTGTTTAAGATTTTTGTATTGTAAATTTGAGTATTGTATTACAGATTATTATATTGTAAATTATAAAAATATTAATATTTTTATATTTCCCAATTTGAAAAAAATGGAAAAAAATATTATTTTATATTATTTTTGGAAATTAATCCAAATAATTAAATATTAAAAATATATAGCTTAAAAAATATAATTGTATGTATCGTGAAATTAAAATCGCTGATATAAAAATTTGAACGTAATTCGACGATAAATCAAAGATCGATTGATAGCAAAAATATACGAAAATCTAGAAATGTTGCGATCAAGATTTCATAATTTTTCTATGATTGTATTTTTCTATGTATCTATATCTTATCTTCGAGATTATTGGGATTTCTTAGGATTTTGAAAATTCTAATGATGTTCCGAAATTACACTTATTCATAAAACTAATTAATCAATTTATAATTAATTTAAAAATTTTGATAATAATTTTGTCAGATCTGAATAAATTTAATTTAATATTGAATTAATTTAAATAATTTATTATTATTATTTCATTATTTAAAATAATATTTCCAATAATTTTTCTAACAATTTTTAAATATTTCTAATAATTTTAATTTCTATTAATTGTTATAATATTAATGTAGTTCATTATTATTTGAAAACGTAGATGAAATTTAAAAAATAATATTAATTATATAATAATTCGTTATTTCTTTATTTCAAATATGAAAAAAGAAATAATCATCAAAATAATTCCAAATAGAAATTGTAATATTGTTTTATATGAACATATAGATATAAATTTTAGATATAAATTTTAATTAATATTGATTCTAAAATTATAAATATTTATGAAATACCATTATTTTAAAGAGTTACTTTATATAATTATTTTAAATAATCATTAATTAAACAATATATTATTTTAAATAAAAACTTATAATAAAATCAAATTATGCAAATCAAATATGCAAAAAAAAAATGAAATATATGGAAAAAGTCTTTTTCATTTTTTTTTCGAGTTCATGACGCAACCGTATGCGTCAACCGCCGAATCTAGAATAGAAAATCCTCATGATTCATACATTATTGGTCTCGAATGTGTTAATATTTAAATTAAATTTATTTATTTAAAAATAAGATTAATGTCTTAGTGATATCTTTTAATTTTGATAACATCGTTCTAATTTTTTTTTTTACTAAACTATTACTAAAACAAAATTTTTTTTATTTTATTATTTATTATTATTATTATTATTATTTTTATTTTTATTATTAAAATAAAATTTCAATCGATAGAGTTTAAAATATAATATTTTTATTAATTTTATTTAATATATTATACTTTGAATGCTTGACAGGACTAACTTGAATATTTTAAATTGCTTATTCGTTTATTTATTTCTGAAAAAAATAAGAAATCTTTATTTAATTCGAAGTTGGATATTATGATGGATAAGAAATTTTTTAAATTTTAATATTTTTCGAAATTTCAAAATCAATATTTTTTTAAATAAAAAGACTACATATAAATTTATTATATATTATTATTTCTTTTGTTATTAAACATTTATTAATCTTTTTTATTAAATAAAATAAAAAATGTCTAGAAAAAAGAAAAATTGTTGGAATCCCGTTTTGACGGTTAAAAGATTATATAATCATCAAAATTGCAAAATTATAATTCAATAAAGAACAGATGTTTTTAATGCAATTTAATCCAATCCATTGCTGATATACAAGAATTTATCATTTTTTTCGTTGATTGAGCGTTTTTTATATTTGGGCTTAATACGTTAACAAAGTCATTAACAGAATATATATGTACATATACATATACATGTCTAAAAATAAAATCTTCAAAATCATACATAATCTTCAAAAATCAAACATATTATTTATATATTTTTTTATTTCGTAGAAATAAATAAAAATATTTTTTTTGCAATAATAGCAATTTAGATATTTTTAATTTTATTAAAAAAGATATTTAAATATATATTAAAAAAATTTTCTATTATTGTAACTGATGTTAAATATTATTCAGTAAATAGTACGATTATACTAGGATAATAATAATGTCTATATTAAATAATGTCTATATATATCTTTATAATATAAAATTATTCATATATTTATATAGAATAAAAGATGTATTACATTATTATATTATATTTTATGGAATCTTTTTTAATAAACATTCAAAAATAACTATTTCCATAAATTTATTATATAGATTTTAAAATATCTTTTCCATAACACAGATAAAAAAAATGTAATTGCTAATTAAGTGTAATTGCTAATTACACTTCTTTTCAAAAATTTCATAGAATTTGATATTTTCATACAATTGATAAGATTGTCTTAAACAGTATATATAAATTCTAATTTTTAAAAAATATTTTCAAAATATTAACTATAATAATATTTTATTATAAAATAAAAACTATTTGTTTCGATCCCTGTTATAACGTTAATTTTCGCTACAAAATGTAATTATAAATTTATTGTCCAAACGTCATTTTTTTTGTAACGAAACAGTAAAATAGATTATTTCTCGATAACAAATATGTTATTATTCCTAACAAAAGTGAAGTATATTCTTTTTTTCTTAAGTATTATTTTTAAATAAAACGTATTACTTTTTGCATATCAAAACGTTAGTATCTGCATTACGTATATCATTGATTTTTCGCTTCATATATATATATATGTATCATGGCTATAGTAATAATCATCCTATCACTAGATCACGCATAGTTTCATGTTCGCATTCATTCGATTTGTTACAATTGATATCCTTTGTACGCTCGACTAAAGCAGTTTCGTTCACGATGTGTTGCTAGTTAATTATATACATTAGAAAACGAATTTGAAATATTTCTTATATTTCGAAGTAAGAATCATTACGAATTTTATTTATCGATTTCTATGAAACGAAAGATTTTCGAATGATAAAAGATTTTCTTACATTTGATCGCGAGCATGCGTATTAATTGTATATTTTACACTAGAAATTATATGGGCGCATGCGTATAATAGTGAATAAGGCCAAAGGTACACAGGCGTTTTATACGTGTTATATGTCACGTTTCCTTTGTCAAAGTAGGATTTTAATTGAATGACACGAAACAGAAACGATTTCCGTGAAACAATTGAAATGAAAGATTTTCGAACGACAAAGGATTTTCTTATGTTTAATTGCAAACATGCGCATCAATTACATATTAGAAATTATGTGTGCGCATGCGCATAATGATGAATAAAACCAGGAATATACAGCGTTTACATGCCGCGTGTTACATGTCACGTTTCCTCTAAAGTATGATTTTAACTGAATAAGCATTTTACGAGTGTTTTATGAATGTTTTATACATTGCATTTTCTATATCAATTACATTTTTACTTCTCATCGCTGTGTAGTCAAATTAATAGTAAATATTGTATCGCATTGCTATCGTGTTTTATTTTCCGCATGTGACACGCAACAGGCGGCATTTTCAAGTGTGTCAGAGTGTGTCAAAGTGTGTTCTTCGCATGTATAGTTAGTTGTATTAAAATATAATTTCTACTTCAACGGAGAAAACATGACATGTAACATGGAGCGAAAACATGTATTTCTGATGTATTTCTTATCTATGTATTTTTAATTTAAAAGTTAGAAATTGATCGAAATTTGATTTTTAAAAAATTGATTTTGCAAAATTGATAGTTTTTTAGACATTTTTAAATTACATTATTTTGAAATTACTTTTTAAAATTGTTTGAAAAATAATTTATTTTTCATATAATATAGATATTGAAGATATAATAATTCAGATAAAAAATAAATTTTTATGTGTTTGCAATTAAACGATTTGTTATTATTTATTTTTAATAAATTTATTTTTAATAGAAATAACTAATATCTTAATCCTTAACTACTAAAATGTTGAAACTTACACAATTACTATAAGAAGTTTCACGGATAGCTAATATTTATTATATTATTATGTATGATATATAATATCAAATAAAGATCAAATTCAATTATTTTTATTTTATATTAATAAGAAAAATCCAAATTGAAGAATTGGAAATATATTGAAAATCTTTTTTTTTTATAATTATCTATAATCATTATTTATGTCTTTTTAATTATAATTAATTTATGAAATTGATTTTTGTTTTCTTTTTAATAATCTTGTGAATTTTTTTCACAAAAAGTATGAAAAGAAAATTAATAGTATTTTGAATAAAAATAAATATGAAAAAAATAAAATTACAGAAAAAAAATCAGATTTTTTTTTATTTTCAGCAGACAAATTATATATATAAAAGATATTATATATATAATATAAAAGAAAAACTAATTAATATTCAATTTATAATAAAAATAAAAATAAATATAAAAAAGAATTTATAATAATCCTGTTTCGATAAAATGTTTTTAGATTATTTAGAACAAAGAAACAGTAAAAATAAATGAAAAAATGATATACTTATTATAGGTGATTTTACAAATGAAAAATAAATTAATCAATCAGCTTATTAATAATTGAAAATATATAAACCTCTAATAATTTCATTAATTGAACGAATTTTATTAATTATTCTAAATATTATTTAAAAATAAATTTTGAATGAAGCAATAAACTTTATTTCTTCAATTCATTAGTTACTTCGATAAATAAAAAACGTAATATCAAAATTGAAATATAATATTTATCGAATAACAATTAATTTTTTAAAACATATTATTTACCAAATAATAATTACCAAATAATAATTTCATTTGAAATATTTATTTTGAAATTGTTATTGTATTTGAAATAAATTTACCTGAATTTGAACTTTTTTAAAATACGAAATCTAAAGTAGTTACTTTTTATGTTTTTATTTTTTTTTTTAAAATAAAAAAAAAGTAAGAATGAAATACTAAGTTTTGATACATATGATATTTGATATACACATTAATGAAATCTATATATACACATATTAATGAGATCTATAACTATTTGAAACTTAAGTGGAATGAAAATTATAATGGTTTTTTTCATTTAAAATTATAATGATCTTTTATAATTTCTTTTTTAATGAAAGTTTCTTATTTCCGCTGCGAAAGGAAGTCTTTCCATGTGAATATTTCAATAGAATTTATTTTAATTTATTTTACAATTTTAAAGAATTGTAAAAAAGTTAAATTATTATATAATGATCTTAGTTTTTGAATATTAATTGTAATTTAAACTGTATTATGTTTTTATTATGTTCTTATGAAAAAAGTAAAATATAATTTGATAATAATATAAAATATTTAAAATTTATTATTAAATAATAAAATGATTACATTACAGATTTAGATATTAAAAATAAATTTGAAGAAAGAAAAAAAGAAAAAAAAGATATGATAAAGATAAAATTTAAGTAATGTAAGTCACAACAAGCTTGTTATATTTATTGATCATATAGAAAGAAATTTAGATATGGAATTATAAAAAAAGAAAATAAGTTATGATTGTGTTGTTGCATTCAAGACTATCATTGAAATTCTTTTCTTAATATTTCAATTTATTTCTATTAAAGATTATCTGAATTTTTATTTATCTAATTTTATCTTAATTTAGAAGAATTATTATTTTTGTTTAAATATACATTTTTATTTAATTTTCAAAATTTTTAAAATTTTTAAAAAATAATATTTTTTTTTTGATTTTGTTTCATATTGAAAATAATATTTTTATTGTTTTTTTTCTAATTTTTGATACAAAAATTTTAAGTATATAAACATCTCATGACACACCGATTGATCAAACACTATTCAATTTTACCTATTTTAAAAAAAAATTCAATTCGATATTTTAAAATTTTCATATTCATATCTAGAAAAATTGAAGAATCGATTATTTGTGAAAGTAAGATTATTTGAGCAACAAAAATGTAATATTAATAATAAAAATATAAAATATAATTATAAAAATATAAAAATATAATAATAAAAATAATAAGTAACAGACGTATAATAGTTTTAACTAAAAATAATAACAGTATAAATATTTATATATTGAAAAATTAGTAAATTCAGCAAAAATCAATTAATAAATAATAAATAAATAAATTTCTTTTGGAAAATGATAAATAAATTATTTAAATGCAAATAATAATTATGAATAATTTATGAAATAGAAAATTATTTAATTGCAAATATATTTATAAAATATATAAATATATTTATTATTATATAAATATATCATATAAATTATATATATTATATATATATTTATATAAATGTATAATATAACATATTATATATAAAATTAATAATTAATAAACATATTTATATAAAAATTACTAATTATATAAAAATATATATAAATACTTCATAAATTACTCTTTCATTTTTTTTTAGATTGGCTACCAAAGATGTGTTCATGCATGGAGACTGATAGCTCATTTCTTGGTCAATCTGCATGCAGTTACCAACGACTGAATCCAAAAAAAAATCTGTTCTGTTCTTTTGCCCGTGTTTGCACATCAAAAAAATTCGCTCAACAATCAGACGAAAGCGAAGATGACGAAAAACAGGTAAATTATTTTATTTTACATATTTCATCATATTTAAATGTGTTATATTTATATTTATATATATATATATATTTATTGGAAAAATGACATGATTTTTATTTTCTATTAAATAAAGAAAACGTCAATGTTATTTGTACTTGTTATTACTAGAATTTGTTAAATGAATTTTAAACCATGAACTTTTAATTTGATGTCCTTATTGATGATTCAAATCATTTAACATTTTTCTTGCAATTGTGAGATAATATTTGAGTATATATCAGTATTTCCCGATGAATCACGATTAAGGAAAATATTATGGATTTTTTAAACAAAATATTTTTATTTCTCCATATGATTTATAAGATTTTGTGATTATAATAAACTGTGTTTTTTTGAAATATAAATATTTCGAATATACATACTGTAAATTAAATTACAAACATGTACAAAACATATATATATATTATTTTTTGTATATATATATATATTATTTGATTTTTTTTGATTTTTGAATTGCTATAACTTTAAAAGAAAATATATCGGGAAAATTCGATTCAGATGTAAAAATATTTTTTTTTTTTCGAAATTATAACGATTCCAAAATTAGAAATTACCAATTAAATTTTGTCAATTGATTTTTAAGTTATATAAATATATATTTATTTAATTACATTTATTGTATATGTACAATTCTACTATACATAATATATATTAAATTATCTGATTCAAAAATATTAATTATATATTTTGGCGAAAAAATTTAAAATTTTTCAGAAAATGAAGTTAATAATCAATTTAGCTTGTGAGTGATCCATTTAGTGATATATTTTATTAAAATTTTTTTAATAAAATAAATATTAAAATATATTACATGTTGTTGAAAGCGAATAAAAATTTGTTTATCTGAAAAATTATAATTAAATCTGATAAATTAAAAATATATATATTTTTAAATATATTTTTAAAATATATCATTAATTCGGAAAGAGAAACATTGATCTGTAATATAAATCTGTATATAAATCAATATTTTAATTAATAAAAAAAAATTATCTTTTATTATTGATTCATAGACGGAGGAACTGCGATTTTACTGCGATGATGATACTTCCTACGACATGATCGTTGAGATGAATCTTCGCGTAATCGATTTGTGCGAAATTCTTAAAAGGAAAAAAAATACTATTGAAATCGATTGGACAATCGTAGAAACCTGGCCAGAGCTAGAAATAGGTAACCAATTATTTCGATTGATTACGAAAATTTGTTTGTTTATTTATTTCATCGAGATAAATAATACTCTTATTTTAATTTTCAAAAAAATTATATTTGAATTTATATAAGGTATTAATTTATTCGTGAGACATCATTGCAAAATTCATTCAAAAAGCCAAAACAAAGACAAAAGTTGCTATATAAAAATATCAAATGGTGAAATGAAAAAATTCTAATTAATATTTTTTATATATTTTACTTTGCAAATTTTTGTGTTTGTTTTAATCTTAGAATTAATTTTTCAAATATTCATGAATATTTCATGAATATATTGATATCTTATATACTTCATATATTTTTTAAAAAAATATTTTTTCTTATGGAATTTTTATAGAAAGAAATTTATGAACATTTTATAATCTGTATAATAAAAGTATAATAAAAGTATAATGAAAACAAGTTATTTTAGAATGTATATTAGAAAAAGTTCCATAACAAATAAAACTATCAACTATTAGATATTAGTTTTTTATTTAACAACATAATATCATATTATTAATATGATTTCATATAGAATAAAAAATATTATTTAATATTGTTGTTTAATATGTTGTTTAATATTATTATTTTGCATATTTTTGTATTATTGTTGTATTTAATATATGTATTTTTGTTGTAATTATGAATTGTATTGAATATTGAATATTTGTTAAAATGAAAAACTTTTTTAATATT
Source organism: Apis laboriosa (assembly GCF_014066325.1). Taxonomy (NCBI): domain Eukaryota; kingdom Metazoa; phylum Arthropoda; class Insecta; order Hymenoptera; family Apidae; genus Apis; species Apis laboriosa. Next base: position 1,387,255 of record NW_025223765.1, read on the forward strand.
AATGAAAAAAATTTATTCTTTTAATAGAAAAATTTTATATTTTATAAGTTCCATCCAAAATTAAACTTTTATTTTCAAGAATTTTTTTTATCTATTCTCATTGAAACTTATAATATAAAAACTTTTTCTAAAAAAGTTCCATAATCCATGTTATAAATATAACTTAATTAAAATGTACACAATTGCTCAAATTCTGATTTATTTATTATTAGATAAAAAACTTTTAAAAATTAAATTATTTTATAAAAGTTAATAAAAATTTTTTTTTATTATTAAAATAAATAAAAAAGATCAGACAAATTAATTTGAGATAAAACGAATTAATTTGAATATGATTCTTAAAAGATTGTAAAAATAAATAACAAAAGATTGTATAGACAATAAAAGAAATAAAATATTATAAAACTATATAAAATATAAAAATAAAATAAAATAGAAATAAAAATCAAAATTACAGAGCGTACATTAGAAGATCACGAAGACATTTTGGCTGTGCATAGAGAGATGAAAACATTTTCTGTTAAGCGATCACGAAAATTTTTTTTCCGTCAGGATTATTTTAAGTATCAGTTTTTCCATGATCCAAAGGTGAGTATTTAAATCAAAACATATTTCTTCTATTGTGCATTATACAATAACTTACATTAATATTCATATTATGTGATAAAGTTTATTATTCTATATATTTATTTATCATAATTTTGTTTTTTTGATATATTTGAACTTATTTAACATGTATATATTTTATATATAATAAACAATAAATTAAAAAATGGGAAAATGTAACATCGTAAAAATAGTATAACAGTTCATTTCTTGTCATTGTTTTCAGTTCATTTTATCGCCAGTGAACAGTGTAATATATAAACATAAATATAAGATTTACGTAAATTGGTCTGTTTGAATATCTTTGTGACGATAACTTTCATCGTTATTTAATATATTGCTTATTGTACAAAAGATCATATGCATTAAGTAAATAAAATATTAAATATTATACTACAATAAGTGTCCTAATTTATTAAAAAACAATCAATTTCATAATATTATTATAAACAAATCTATAGAATAATAATCTCTCATATAATTATACTATTCAAATATTAATTAATTATTGTAAACTAAACTTATAACTAAACTTTAATTCGAACATGAGATCGTAACAGCATTCGTAACAATTTCATATCACTCGTTTACATTTCCTCGCATTCCTTTTACGTCAGTGTAACATAAGATAACTAATAATTAATTGATTAGTCTACACGGAAGCGATAAAAACTCGCATTCGTCGAATTACCGGGATGATTACGAAATTTTGGTATACATTATCATGAATTCGGTCGGTTGATAATTTAATTCTATATTCAAGAATAACAGCCTACTTTATCGACTGCGATTCGAGAATTGTTCTTACCGATTGATATAAAACACTAATACGCAGCGTATATCGAGAGTACATATGGTTTCGCTCTCTTGCAACGTTTCTGCAATTCGCGTGAATCCATTATCGTGACGCGTTTACCTTGAATCATTTTCAAAGAATATAAAGAAGAGTTGCGCGTTTCAGCTATTCTCTCCCACTGAGATGATCAAGATTCCAGCCGTCTTTGCGGAAGACTGGGACGCCTTGAACGAAGCGGAAGCCACATTACAAGTGAGTGAAAAATCGATCGATTTTCAAGTCGACACAACTTCGTGCGAACAATCTTTCGATCGTGAATTTGTTTGATCAGTGATTTCTTTCTGACATTTCAGAAATATCTTGAAGACGAAGGTGTAGAATGCCCAGAAGTATTCGGTTTAGCGTGGATACAGAACGGCCGTTTGGACGTTTGGAGAAGAATCCATTTGCTTCTTCGAGATCGAAAGCTTTACCAAACGAAAAAGGTAAGATGATTATCTTTTAAATGCAAACATGTGAACACGAATGATTTTCATTCAATGATCGACAATATTTTAATCATTGTTGCTAATTATCTTTCATCAAAATAATCTTGGTTAGTTGCAATTATTTTAGATTCATTTACTTCCCACATCATCTTATCTTTTACTTTTGTTTCTACTTCCATGTAAAATACGTATATAAATAAAAAGTTGAAATAATTGAATTGTTTAGATTCATGACATGATTGATTTTTCAAACGAATTCTTATGGGAAAAATTATAATTAAACATTTCGATCAATGGAAATAGGTTAGTTTAAGTTTTGGATTGCATTAGCTTTTAAGGTAACAATAATGGAAAAATGATCCGTATTGAGCATCGAAATATGACATTATTTGTGACACGCGATCAACACGCGATCAACACGCGGTAGACACGCGACTCACACATATTATGGCTTTTATCCAATACCGAGTAAGATCGATCGCAATCTTTCCATTGACGAAAATTTTTGATTCATTTCCCAAAAAACATTTCACAAAATGGAAAGAGCTAGATATTTATGCATATTATTACAAATTTATTATTATTATATAAATACAAATTTAATTATTATAATTCGAGATTTTTTCGGATATATTCTCAAGAGTCAATTTTATTAATATAAATCCTAACCTAACCTAACATGGAACCAATGAAATAAATAATGTTATATCAAAACAATAGGATATAAATTTCTTTAAATGTTTCTGGGTTCTTGATTTTTTATCTTTCATTAACTTTCATCTTTTATTTTTTACGAGCATCATTATTGAAAAATATAAAATAAAATTAGAATTTTAAGTGTTTAATAGCTATGCACATATATGACTTGTAGCCAATTTCAAATTGTGAGATTATACAAATAAATACTATATATACATTAACACTTATCATTTATGCAGATATGATGGATATCTAAGAATACGCCCCTCACAAATTAAGGCTGATTTATATTTAGATATTATCTATAAACAAATTATTTTTATATATTATATGTTAGTAACAGAATTATTCTTATTCTTATTGTAAAATTCAGAATGTTATTGCCATTTAATTTTAATTAAAATTCAGAGATCAAAAGAATCTAAAATTTTTTATATAACAAAATATGAATGTGTATAATTAATAATATTTTGAAAAATTCATTATTGAAAACTTTTATTAGAAAGAAATAATAAAAATGTTAAATTTAAATGATAATAAATTAAGATATTTATCATATATTATTATATATTATATTAAATTATTTTTTTTTATTATACGTTATTATAGAAACATAATTTATAATTAAGAAAATTAATAATATTTTTTATCAATTCAAAAATTTGTATTGAAATCCGAAATCTCTGGATCAAAATTAGAAAAGAATCAAATAATAAAAATCAAATTATATCAACAAAATCCGAAATCTCTGAATCAAAATTAGAAAAGAATCAGGTAATGTTATCAGATTGTATCGGTGAATAATATCGTGCATTCACAATTTGATATTTTTTGATGTCTAATTATATTGACTGAAGTTGCATGACTTACGAAGTATATTACTATCTGTCGATAGTTTCTATACCAAAGTTACTACTTTATTTTATTGAAAAATTCACAAATGTTACGAATTACTATACAAAAATATGAATAAAAATTTAAAAACAGAAAAGACAAATAAAAGAATGTTAATGTAATTAAATTTTATAATAATAAAATACATATATAATTAACAATAAAGTAATTTTATAAATACAAAAAAAAAAAATAGAAACAAAATTAAAATAATTAAAAATATCTTTTTTTATTATGAATCAATTTAATAATTTATGATTAAGAAACTATTAATCATTTTTTCTATCAACCTAGAAATATTTCCGGTGAAATCAAAGTCTAGAAATGTGTGTTAAAATCCAGAATTTCCAGATCAAAACCGAAGAGATCAAAATCTTAGTAATTTCTTATATATTTGAATGTATTTTTAATTATATATTTTTATATAATCTACTTTATGAATTTTTAAGAAGACTTTGTAATTATCTAATTATGTATGTAAATAACGGAAAAAAATAATTGAAGAAGTTTTAATGACTTTAATGACTTTTTTTTATTTAAATAATATAATTTTTTTGCATAGTATCATCCTCGTTAATATAAATTTTCTTAGATATTTTTAAGATTGAATTCTGTTGTTAATTTTATTGTTATTATTATTATTATTATTATTATTATTATTATTATTATTATTATTATTATTATTTTACACATATTATTATTTTATATATATATATGTAAATATATATATGTATATATATTTATTTGTTATGGCCTCTCAACTTTCCAAAGATATTCCATAAATATATCGATAACCTCTATATAAATTTTGAATGATTTTTTTACAATTATTATTTATATTTCATTGTTAGTTCATTTCCATTCGACTTAATGATATATCGACATTATAAATATTGCTTTAATATCAATAATCAATAATCGCATATCTTTACTGTATATAATTCGTGGACAAAATTATCTCGGTCAATGTAAATCAGTCTTTACATTAAATATACATACTCTACGTGTGCATGGAATCGATCGTCCATTCTCATCATTTATCGATTCATGGCCTTCCTATTTCTATATCTCGATCCTTCTTTATCCATATGTTTTTAACTCGTGGAGTCATAGAGCAACGACCATATTAACGGTCATATAAAAAAGAGGGTTACCGAATAATGTAAAAAAAGGAGAGACACTGCATTATATGAGAAGGTGTTTTGTATTTTGTATCTCTATTTGTTAATTTTATTTAAAATAGTATAATATTTTGTTTAAAAAAGAAATAAAATTTAAATTTAAATTACAATCTAATTTAATCAATTTTTAAAAGAATAACGAATTAAAAATTATTAGATTGTTCTGCGAATTTTTTATTTTATTTTATTTATTAGAAAATTAATTTTAATTTTTTTTCTTGTTAATTTAAATAATATTTATCGATTAATTTATTATTAATTTATTATTAATTTAACAAGAGATAGAAATATAATATTCGAAAAATAAATTGAAAATGAATTTCGTATTTAATTTCTAATTTATTTCATATTATTTTTAATAGTTAAGCACTATCATGCTACAAAATCATCGTTTTGATCATTCTGATATTATATATTATATTATTATATAGCATATTATAGAACATATATATATATATATATATATATAAAAAACAGAGGAAAAAAAATTTTTTTGCCATTCATGATTTGTATTAGCAAATAATTTTTTTGCATAGTAATATTTAAATTGTTAAAATTTGAATTTTTTTAAACAAATTTTTTAAAATTATGTTAAAAATTATATTTATTTTTATTTAAAAAATTTTTATTTTGCATAATAATTTATAATAATATAATTCTTATTTTTAATATAATATAATATAATATATTATTTTAAATATATTTTATTTTTAATATAATATTTTTCTTATTATGTAAAAATAATTTTGGAAAAAAAATTGGATAAAATTTAAAATAGATTAAAAAAATGAATATTTTTAGTTTATTCATTTATATTGTAAATATTATTTTACATATTTATTTTAAATATCAATAGATCTAAAGCACAAGATTAAAGAAGAAAATATTATAATTAAAAATGATAAAAAAAAAAATTAAAAACTTAGAAAGTATGTTTAAAAAATATGCTTTAAAAAAATTAAAACTTTCAAGCCTTTGGAAACATTTCAAAAATTAATTTCATTATGCACATTAAATCTAATTAAAATTAACATAATAGCTAATTTTTGATAGCTAAAAGAAAATTGAATGAAATATAAATTTAATATATCTTATCATTATTTAAGCATTGAGAACTCAAACCATACTGATCAATTCCAATGGTTGATGATGTAGTGATCAATTTAATTTCTATGAAATTCATTTATAAGTAATTCAGATATATAAGAATTTATAATTAATGAATAATTAGAAAAAAATCAGATTGAAAGAAAATACTTAAACAACGAGAAATAATCATCACACACACACACACACACACACACACACACATACATATACACACATTTATAGCTGCTTTCTGCTTTTCTAGCTGCTTTCACCGAGTACAATCGGTAGAACCGTTGTTTCACTACTTTCACGGTCGTACTTCTTTCTTATCGAACTTTGTCCTTTTCCTTTCGATTTATCTTTCATCGATGCTCGCGATATTTATTCTTCCTTCAGGATAATCGAGATATTGAAATATCATTTTAAATTCTTTATTTAAATAATATAGTTATATATATTGGCAAATCTCATTGAAATAATATTGATGACAGTTTTTATTAACGATAATTTTAATCGATGATAATATTAATCGACAATAACATTGATCGATAACAACATGAGCTCAAGACTATAGGCCAAAATATTCTTATAACATCACATAATATCCGGATATATAAGTCATTTCCATCAATTCCTAGAATTGTTAGCTTAATTTAAACTTCAATATTATCTTTCAATTCGTATTGAGATAATTTAACTAATATTGAATTAGCGGAATAAGAAAATATAATTTTTTTATATTTTTTATTATATTGTCACAAGATGATTTTAATTAAATTATTAATATTTATAGGATTAAAATGATGTCAAATATGCCTATATTTGTATTAATTTAATAACTATTAATTTATTTAATTTATTTTTAATAATATTTTATAATTTATTTAATTACTAAAAAATAGCTATATTTGATTGTAATATTGAAGTGAAATATATTTTTTGTTATAATGTTATAAGATAATCTTAATAAAATTAAATTAAAACAAATAAAAGCTTTAAAAATAATATATATTTTATTAAATATATTTTTTAATCTTATTTGAATCTCAATAATTAAATTAAATTAATTTTCGTATTAATTTCAGTTATTAAAAAATAACTTGACTGTATCCATTTAGTCTCACTTGCACTATTTACTTTTCTCTTACCCTTTATACAGACATGCCAGAGTCAGATAATGTCTGCCAATTCTCGGAAATCTACTTTTCAGATATAAGCACGTTAACCATACGAAGATATTGGTCATTATTATATTATAAAGATGAGTCAACATTTTGTAAAAGTATGCAGTTCGATTAATATTATTGTCAGTTAATAATATCGATTAACACTAAATTTATTGTCGATTAAAATTAATATCGATAAATTATTCTCAATGAAAATCATAAGATCTGTATCAATGGTTCAGAACGAAATCTACACATCGACATACTTAACTATAATATCCACGAAAAATACTTATCTTTCGTGTTTTTCATATGGACTGACATCTGTCTCAGAAAATAAGAATTACTATACTATTCAATTCTTAAATTATTAAGATATGATATGATTGGAGAAAAATTGTAGAAAAAAATATAAAAGATACGCTAAAATAACGATAATAACGAATATAAAAGATGAACGCATGAATAGAGATAGTACAACACGAATTAAACCGCGTGTATCGTCACGATGCGTCGCGTTTGACTCGAAACGAGTTTTGCCGTTGCAAAGCGAGTAGTCAACCGGGGCTGACACACATTCGCCCTGGCAAAAGGCTATTCTGCTAGAAACGCTATTCCCCGGGTCGTCGACCTGCCTTCTGTCGCTTCCTCTACCACTACCTTTCCTCTATTCTCCTTTCTCTCCCCCTCCTCCTCCCCTCCCACCTCTGTGCACTCCACCCAGCGTCTTTCCTCATCACTCTTCTCCTCTTTTCTTATTTTACTCGCGTTTCCTTCCTTTCTCTTTTGCTACTCCCAGCTCTCCTCCGCTCGAGTCCTTCGTCAGCTTTTCCACATACTATTTCGCTCCAGTCCACTATCTATGCTTAGGGCTGCACCATCAATCCGAGCTTTCACTGATCTGTGTTAGATTTTTAGGATTTTTTTTTTTTGCAATAATGCAGTTTTTAGGATTTTATTAAAAGATTTATATTATTATTATATTAATATATGTCCAAAATAGTATGTAAGATTTATCATTTATTTTATTTTAACGGTTTGTATTGTAACGGTTTATAATATAGTAAACGATCAGTTTTATCATAGTATCATGTATAGAATGATTTATCAAATGATTACTATTTCGATTTGCATCATCGTTATTATAACAAGAAATATTTCACATAAAATTGAATCTTTTCAGAAAAGATGTTTTGATATTAATAACTCTCTTATAAATGAATGATATGTGAAACTTATTAACATTTTTTGAAATCAAATATTAAATGAAATCATATATTGTATCAAGTGATACAATTTATGATTTATTGTCTATAAAAGTCTATAAAAATATTGTCTATAAAAGTATTAACTTATTTGTGTCAAAAAATTATTAATTAAGAAAATATTTTGATAACTTGAAATTTTCACATAGTAAAATTTATCATATGAACGATATGAATATGAAGTATATGAATATCATTTCACGATAAATTTCGTATGATAAATTTTATAAACTTCAAGATTAAAAAATTATAATCTTTTCAAGAAAAATAAATCATATCTCTTAAAATGATTTTTGGACATATATTAATCCTTTTTTTTATTTAAAGTATCAAGTTATTTCAAATGCAGTAACAAATATACATATATATATATTTAATATATAAATGTATATATAAATATATTTATTTAATAATCTTCATATATCCTCTATTTAAAAAAAAAAACTAACAACTAATATTAGAAAAGCTCTTCCTGAAATCATTCAATTTTATCTGAAAATTTTTTTTAATAATTGATAAATCAATTTATATATGTATGATATATTTTTATATAATAATATATAAATAAAATTTTCATATTTTTAAATATATTTTATCTTTAAAATGTCTGCAAGAATTTTTTAAATTTTTTAAATTTCAGGCAGACTAATTTTAATCCTTTTTGTATTATTAATGATTTTACAAATATATATATTATAATTGTGTTTCTTTCATCTTTCATTTGTCTTAAATTGATGATACTTTAAAATGTCAATTTATTAAATTAATATATACTATTTGTCTATTCAAAGTGTTTATAAATTTTTATTTTTATTATTTTTACTTTTATATTGACAATATATTGATTATATATTGTTCTATAATTAATAAATGTATATGCATATTGTTTTTAGAATTATATAATTTTATATATTATTATTGTCTCTTTAGCTTATTTTCTTCTATTATATTTATTATATTCTAATAAATTTTAACATTATCGAATCGAAAATAATTATTTTTTTTTTTAAATAAATTTTAACTATTAATTTATCTTAATTAAAATATCAACAATATTTATTTCTTTTTACTTTTGAAAATAATATTTCAAAATTTTTTATATTTGATTTTTTGATTTTTATCTAAGCTTGTTAAAAAAGAAAGTATTTAGCAAATTTAACAAGACTACTTTTGCTTTCTATTAAAATTTAATTTTCTATCCATAAAATATATTTAGATTATTGAAAAATTCATTTAAAAATATTTAATACTTTTTTTTTTCTTTTAACATTTCATTTAAAACCAATTTCAAAACAAATTCCAATCTAAAATCAAATTTGTTTCTATTAAATCTCTTAAATTATTAAATATTCTATTCTTTACATATTAAAAATCTTATCTTATTAAAATATAATCTTATTTTGTGATAGACAAACAGTATATGAGTACATATTCGATAAAAAAAATATATAATAATTAAAATATAGGAACTTTTTGGCCATAATAATTTGCTCATAATTTTCAGTTTTAATTTTATTGTTTGTTATTTTTAATATTACTTTAACATTTTGCTTGCAAAAAGATGTAATATTGCAAATATTGCATATTTTAATCATAATTTAATTTTTTAATTAAATTAAAAAATAGAAACGATATAGATAAAAATAATTTTAATAAATATATTTTGAAAATAATTGAAATAAATATTCTATATCAATACTTCATTATTTATTAATCAGTTAAAATTTAAAATTTTCTATATCTCATATTGATTTTTCTTTTCGTAAATATATATTTTTCATAATAGTTTCATATCTAAATAAATACATATATTTCTAAATAATATTTGAACATATTTTCATAATTTATCTCTTTCAAAAATAATCTCATATTATTAGCCCAATGTCTTATCTAATTTTGCTTTAATTTAGAAAAATTAACAAATTTACGAATTTTTTTACAATATTTATATAACATATTTCATTAAATTTATTAAAGTTATTTTTTAAATTTATTTTTTTTATTTAGTTATTCTAAAATACTTTAAATCAAAATACAAAGAGTAGAATGTCAATTATATGAATTAATAAGTGAGTGAAAATAAGTTCCTAAATAATTTTTCGAAATTGGTTAAAACGAACGGATTCATAAAACAATTTAAATTATCGATTTATTTATTTTATGTAAAAGAATATATAAGAATTAACAAGAAGAATTATAAAGAATAAATTAATCAGTTTCAAATATTCCAGGATACGTGTCTCAGAATGTAAATATTACTAGTTTAAACGTATTAACTTATGTTATTATACTAATATGATTAATTAAATATAATATTACATACATGATTTACTCTGCAAATGATTGGTCATTTAAATAACCGAAATTGAGATAATCAAAATTTTTGTTCATTTGATTAATTCGGAAAGAAAATTATTTATAAATAATAATGAAATTATATTCAATACAATTCATAAATCTAAAATGAAATTCAGTGTAAAAGATTTCATTTTCTCATAGAATTCGAATACTATTAATAGATAGATATAAGGTTTATATTATAATATTTGCAAAGTATTTCATTCTCATAATACAATTTCGAATTTTAAATGAATATGATAAATATTTGTAAATTTTGAAAATTATAAATACTTGATTAAATATTAAAATGAATCAAACTTCTTCTAAATAATATCTAATGAGAGTCAGAAAAACATTTACATTTCATTAAATTTTTATAATAAATTAGAAAAATTATATACAATAAAATATTATTATTTTATTTCAATTTTTTATTTATAATTGTTTAAAAATAATTTATAATATAATTTTATCAAAAATATATATAAAACAGTTGTTTTGTATAAGATAAATATAATAATATATAAATATATAGTCATTATTAATGTACAATTATAATGTAAAATATGCATGAGAATTATAATATGCAAGAACTTTTAAAGGTAATTGAAAAAATTAATTTTAAATGAATATTCTAATAAAATATTTTTAAAAAATTTTTAATTCATTAGATCAATGTTTAATTCTATTTAAAGTAAGTAATAAGTAATTACATAAATTTCCATTTTTACATATATTTCTCATAAAAGATTATGATCTATCGATATTTACTTGTGATAGTAATTCCGATGTTAGAATTCGTCTGCTTATATGATCATTTTCTGAAACTATTAGTTTGAGATAAAGGAATTTATCTATGATCTGCAACAATGATTTAATATCTGGTATAAAATTACCAAAATTAGAAAAAAATAATTTTTAACATTTTCTATTATATTATTACGACATAATTCTATTCAAAATTATTGAGATTCGTAGAATGAAAATCATACCTATATTTATATTAACTTTTGTATTTATTTTTAATTAATAAAAAATAATTATTACAGTTTATTATACTTTTATTTATTTTGTCTCTTTCTAACTAACTATTTTGCAAGTACATACAATGAGTCATGAATGAATCAGATAAAGTCGGCCAATTCTCAAAAATTCGCCTTTCAAATATATAGTCAGACATAATCAATGATACATATTCAAACATTATTTTGATCTAATTTCGAAAAATTTCTCTCTAAAAACTAAATTATGATTCAATAATAATCGAAAAAATAAAAAATGGAATCACAATATTTAACCACATATAATAAGTAATATTAGATACATGTTGAAATTGTGTCATGAATGATTAAGGATTAATGATTAATGAGGGAAATACTTTCATAGTATAATATACAATATTATGCAGTACATAATTATATACAATATTCTAGAAATTACTAGCGTCATTTAATTTTTGGTTTAGTCACTCTTTACCAGACAACAAGTCTGATGAACGAAACAAAAAGAACGTTCAACTGTTTCCTGATGCAGTGCAAAAAATGCAACGTTCGCTTAGCCGAAGCAATTCCAGGAAATGCTGGAAATGACTGCGCGTCTATCGTGCAAGGTTGCCAAAAGAAGTCTGACCATTGGAAGAGTGGGACACATATGGTGACACATAGAAATCGAGGTGGGGGAAATAACGGGTGTTCCATTGTGCTATATTCTTTAGACAAGACTTCTGCCTTAGTCTGACAATACAATACAATGCAAATAGAACACCTGTTATTTCCCCCACCCTCATTTCTAAGTTCCACTACCACTGTTTCTCCCACTCTTTCAATGATTTTTCCAGGCAACACTGGAATAGAGGCAAAAAAATGCATCTACTATCGAGGCACTACCTGCGTAATGTTCCTCACGGAGATTTTTTCTCTCTCCCTCTTCAGGCCTTCCTCCCACTCTCCTCTTTCTCTTGAAGTTTCGAGTATAGCCAAGAATCAGATTCGTACGTGAAATTGTTCATGGTTCCGGAACGACAAGTTTCGCGACATCCGACTAATATTCGATCTCCGGATGTACTTCAAAGATGGATAATGCTTTCTTTTTTTTTTTTTTTTTCCTTCAAAAATAAGTATAAATTTGTAGTCAAAGAGAAAAAATATTTTACAAAAAAATTCATAACTTAGTCAGTTTTTCAGAGTTGCTTCAAGAGTGATTATGAATATATATTCAAGTTTAATAAAATTGATAAGTTTGTATATATTATATTATAATTGTAGCTATAATTATAACCATGGATGAATACTAAGGATTTAATGAGAAAATCAATTTTGTGTTAATGAAAAAATATTTTTTAAAATATTTGTTTTTAATCCTATATTTATTTATTATACAAAAGTTTTTACAAAATTAATTTTTGCCAAAAGCTTTCAGAAATTTTATTTTTTTAGTTTTTAAAATATATTTGTTGCTTTTTTAATTAATTATTTTTATTAGTATTCTAATTTAATTATTTAAAAGGTATTCATTAACTATTCAAATAATGTTCACAATATAATAACATAATAATATAATATAATAATATAATAATAATATAAGAATAATATAACACAATATAATAATATAATAAATGAACAAATTAAGAATACATATTTGTAAAATGATAATTTTTTTATTTATCTTTTCATCTAAAATTATTTTTATATAATAAAAAAAGATTATTTGCTAAAAATAAAAAAATATATCTATTATTATAAATTAACGAAGTAAAATTTATAAAATCAATAAAAATAATTTTTAAGTGACTTGCAACATCTCAAAAAATTTAATGATTAAATTTATCAATTTGAATGAAAATTATTCTTCTATTTAAAATTATTTTCCGCTATTAAAAATAATAAAATCAAAAAAGAAAAAAGAATTTTGTCTTAATGATTAATCAATTATGAATAAAATATAGATACATAAAATGTAAAAAATTTTTATAAAAATTGTATTAATATAAAGTTCAAGAAATAATATTAAAGATGTAAACAAAAACGAAAAGAAAAACAAGAAAAAAAGGAAAAAAAATGTTTGCAACGTCAGAATAAATATACAAGGTGAATAATAAATTCATAAGACATCCTTGAGGGATTGATTCTACAGATCAAAACAAACTTAAACAAACATAATATATAAAAATATCGATTATTAGATTATCGATTTATAAGATTTATTTATTAAGTTGTAAAAATTAAATATATGTGTTACATAAAAATAAAAATATAGTGAAACAAATAGTAATAATTGAGATAGAGCTATCTTTGTTATATCGTTTCGTTTAATAATTCAAACAAATATATCTCAATTGACATTTTTAAATTACATATTAATTATATATTTCATTTGTTTTGGCATCAATATTTAGAATCAATATTTCAGATATTTAAAAACATTTCACAAATATATTATAACACTTTATAGATATTATTATATAATAATAGTATAATTAAAGTATAATTAAAATGATCATATAACACGATAATTTTCGTAATCATTGCATAAAAAAATATTTCATATAAAAGTTGTATAGTATTAGATATAATTTGATATTAATCTTTTTACAAAAAGTAATAATGTATATATAAAAGACATATGTATATATAAAGGACATTAAGTTATTTTTTTATTTAAAATCATATGTTTTTTAAAACATTAATCAATGTAGATTATTCTTTATAAAAAAAAACTACTAAGCTAATTATTTATAATAAAAAATTATTATTATTATTTAATAATAATTAAATTATATATTTATATAATATTTTTATTATATAATAAAATTATTATATTATTATTATTTTAGAAAATATTTTAACTTGAATTTATAATTTGCACATAAAACAAGGCCTCTTCTATTCATATCTTTCTTATCTTGTATATGTTAATAATAATTATAATATGTTTTACCATGAATTTACAAAACTTACAAAATACAAAAATTACAAAAAACTCAAATTATCCTTATAAACTAGTAATTCTTTGTTATAAATAACTGTTATATTAAGTTAATTATTTTTTGCAAGGAATAATAACATCGACTAATATAATTAAAAAATACATAGTTTCAATTAAAAAAATAACTTTGACCTTCATATGTCTAGTATGACAATTTGCAAGAAAATTAATGGCATCACATTATAATTGTCATGCAACAATATTTGTATAAAATTTCACAATAATTTATGAGTTATTTCAAGTGATCACATTATGTGACGTTCTGTCTAGTAAAAGTTTAAGAAATTATTTTTAGAATGGATTACAGTAATTATGTAAGTGCTAAAAATAAAATGTCAGATCATTCTTGAAAAACTCCACACAAATCAGTCGAATCATTGTATAAAGTTCGTGAACGTGCGTTAAAATTGATCAGTTGTAACAAGAAGATTAGCCAATAAAATTACTTATTAAGAATTTTTGCGATTCAGTGACGGGTATATCAAGGTGACAACCCTTGACAATAAAATTTCTGAAGTTTAAAAAAAAAAAAAGGAAAAGATAATAGATAGAAAATATTGAAATTCAATTAGTTTTATTTTTATCATTTTTATCATTTTTTTTAAAAATATAATAATAATCTAAAATATATAATTTGAAATAAATTATATAATATAATTAATGTACATATAAAATAAAATATAGATAAAAAAATTAGATAGTAAATTAATATAGAACGATATATTAAAAATCGAGTAAAGTTTTCAAAAGTTGAATAATAATAATTTTCATTTAATATTACGTATCATTTTAATAAAGAATTTGATTAATTCTCTTTTCTCAATTAAGCAAAAGATTACAAAATTGTATAATTTATTTTTGCTATTTTTTCGAACTCGAACTCCCTTATAATCTTTAAATTTGAAATCTGCTATATTCGTCACTATCGCGATTTTTGTTTCATTCCTTAATTGTTAATATCTTAAAGTTACGAGGAATAAATCGCAATTATAGGATTTTAATATTCGACGTAATAATTCCTTATAACTTGTAAAAGCAGTTATTTTAGAATTGAAATTTGTGGTAAAAAATTTGAAGTGTCCTCTTCAACCTTACTTCATCTTGGTTTCTATTGAAAGAGGTACCTCTTTGAATATATTACCTATCCACTTAATTTTTTCACACTTTATACTTTATTTATAATTGGCTATAGTTATGACTGTAATCATTGCATACATAGATCAAGATTGGATATTTCCAAAGTTATACAAGTTATAAGAAATTATTACATTTTTATTCAAATAATAATTTAAATAAAATTTTTTATATTATTTTATTTTAAATAATATTATTTAAATAATATTTAAATAATATTTAAATAATAATGTATTTTAAAAATATGTTATTTTATTTGATTTGTATTGAAATATCAAGATATTTTTTTGTGATGGAATAATTTTTCTATAAATGCAATTTATATTTTCAAAAGCTATTTTTTATTTATATTTCTTTTTGTAATTTTTTACTTTTACATTTTTTATTTTTATATTTTAACATAAGATAAGTCATGTTTAAAAAATTCTAATTTTAATTCAAAATTTATTTTTTATTTCTTATTTTTTATTATTATTTGAAGTAGTCAAATATTTGATAAATAAATAATATGAGAATAATTTATTTTTAAAATAAAATTTTATTCGCAAATATGTTTATTTCAAATAAATTTATTTTTTCCTTTATTGCTTAAAAAAATATAATTAATAATATTCGATTCTTTGTACTCATATTTAATTTTTTGATCATTTGAATAAATATTGTAAAATTATTATGTAAGTTACATGTAAGTTATTATAATAAAATATGTAAGTTATTATAATAAAAATATTTATAATATTTTTCAAAATACTTGCCAAAATGTACTTGCCAAAAATGTAATTATATTCATAATTTCATCATTTATATAGATAAATGATAATATTAGATAATATTAATTTTTAATTCAAAATTTGAAAAAATTTGCGAAATCATTTTAAATTTATTCACAATATTTTACATTTATTTGAAATATAAAAAATGTTTTTCTTAAAATAATTGTGATTATAGTTCCTCGAAGCAATAAAATAAACAAAAACAAAATAAGTTACGTTAAGGTAAATTGCAATAAGTATTTAAGGTTAAGGTTAAGAACTATGTAAAAAATAACTAGATAAAATTTATTTTTAGATCAAGTTTTTTTGCCTATAAAGTTGTACAGATAACAAATTCATTTTGTGTACTTTCTTTAAATCCTTCAAATTATCTTACGCTTAACTGTTGCAACTGTTTAAATTACATTGATTTTTTTATAATTTTTAATGTAAATACAATATTTTCTGAACATAGAATATTATAGATTCATTATACACTAAAGATTTATGAATCATTTAAAATTAATTATCTTCAAAATTAAAACTGGACAAAAAACCCAACGTTGGTATTTCTCACTAATTCAATATTTGAAATAATTACATTATATGAATTTGTTTGTTCATGAGACCCAACAATTCTTAGAACCGCATTAAAATGATTCAATTAGTATTGGAAAAAGAAAAATATAATTTTTGTATATTTTTTATTATATTATTAATGTTATGCTAAATTATTGAGATTCGTATTATTAAAATAACACCAAACATAACTATATTAACTTTTATTTTAACTATTAATTTCAATTGTTAAAAAATGATCTCTACACTGTTATTGTACTCTATCTCTGTCTCACTTTTATCCTTGATGAAGACACGGTACAGTGAATTGGAATCAGATAACATCGGCTAATTCTCAGAAATTTACCTTTTCAGATATATACTCAAGCACAATCCCAAGTGATGACTGTATTTATTTCTTTTTATTCATTATATTTATTGGAATAAATATAATGAATAAAAAGTCCCAGATTTTGAATTATCATACATACAGTTAGTAATAAAAGTTATCATATATTATCTTGGAAGTAAATTCATTAATTTTTGATTTTAATGAAAATTTATGTATTTATATGGAGCATAATAATGAAGGGTTATATATAACAGTACTTTATTTTTCGATAAAAAATCTCTTTCAGTAATTTCAGTGAAATTAACCCTCAAATTTTTATCATGTTTTTTTCACGTTTCATATTCACAATTTCATTTGGAAATATTTTTTATAATAGTAACAAATTACTGAAATTTGAATATTTTTTAATTTAAAATTTTGTTTTATCTTGTATCATTACGTAGTTATATTTATTTAAACAAATTGTCAGAAGTTGAAAGTATAAAGAAAATATATAAAGAAAACTTAAAAATAAAATAAAATAAAAAAGAAATATGCGAATTTATTATTATATATATAATATTTATTCATATTCTTTAATAATTTACATTTATTATACAATTTATGAAAAAAGAATAATGCTTTCAAATAAAGCAGAATATTTATAAATAAAAAAATAAAATTACTATAAATTCATAATATTGATATCAATTGATTATCATTGCACTGTATTAGAAAATGGCTTTAATTTTGTTTATAATAAATGATGTAAAATTTTGTATTTATAATAATCGATTTGCATTTTAAAAATTATGTTTTAAAAAAATTTAATCACCATATTGAAGACAAATTGAATCAATCTCTTGAATTGTTATGAGTACTAGTTGATATAAATATTTTTAACTGATATAAGAACAAATTATGATATATAAAAAAGAAAAAATAATAATGATAATAAAACATAGAACAAAATGTAAACAAGTAAAAAAGAGTGAATAAAAAGATCAAGATAAAAAAAAATCGTTCTTTTTAAAAGAGATATTCTGATAAATTTTATTAAAATAAAAAGAAAATAAAATTAAAACTTTAAAGGTTTTCATCTTTTCAAAGTAATATTCCATCAATAAAAAAGTTTCTTTATAGACGTATAATCAATCCATTATAATCATATAACATTCTATATAACAAATTTATCATTATACAACTTATTAAGTGAAAGAGATACGGAAATTTCTACGATTAAGTACGTAAAATATGGAATATTTATCAACATGTCAAATTTCGTTGGAATTGAAGAACAATTCTTGATCCAGTCTTTTTAAGCAAACCCAGTTAAATGCACACGGCCGGTTTTCTAATTCACTGTTTCTCGCGTCACGCTCTTCTTCTCCTTTCGTCCGTGTCGGCCCTCTTTCCTTCTCTCTCTCGCACATATGGTACTTCCTACACCGTTTCCCCGTTCAGGGTGTTGGGCAAACACAATACGTTTTCGCAATGCACGCGCGATATTACGATGCCCGTTGCATCCACGTCATTGTTCGCGTTCGCGATGCGTAACGTGGCATGAGTGGTCCGTGGTTTCGTTTCCACGTTCGTTTCGCGTTCTGACACGCGATCACCACTTGCTTCTTCGACATGAACTTTACCCTTTTATCTAAACAATTCAATCTTTAACGTAGAATCGATATTTAGGGAATATTGGCAATCGTATTATTTTTTTCCCGAACGAATAATGTGATTAGATAGATTTCGATGAATTTCATTTTGAATTTCGTGCTTGTTTTTCTTTTTTCTGGAAAAACAAAATATATATCGTTGAAGGAATCGATGTTGAATTGATCAATCATTATTTTGAATAAGGTTTTTTATTTGAAATATAATATAAAAAGAAGAAATAATTATTTCGAATAAAATAAAAGAAATAAATTTATTTGATTTTTTTGCAAATATATTCTAAAATATTTGAGAAATAAATAATATAATGTTTAATCAAATAGTAATTATAAATAATAAATAATGAGATTTTTGTATATAAAAAGTACGAATTATATTTAAAATCAAAAAGTGCATATCTAATAAAAATTAAGAAATGGAAAAAGGAATAAATATATTCTAATCAATCGAATTATAATTAGAAGTATCTATTGCAAAGAAACATTTTTTAAAATTTTTTTCAATGAAATCATATAAAAAATATTAAAATAATTTATTTTTTAAATTATTCAAATATGATAATAATATGATTATTTATATATTTGAAAGAAAGTAACAAAAATTAAAATAAAAATTAAAATAAAAATTAAAATAAAAATTATTTTTAAATTTATTTGAATAAAAATTTATTTTCACAATTTTTATTTAAAATGATGTTAATTATTTGAAATAATTACATGAAATATATATTTCTAATAATTTTAAATAATATTTCAAATGTTATTTCATAAGTGCATTTAGCTCTAGAGATACAAATTATATTCTATCAGACTTTGATTTGTATTACATCATACTTACTTGCATTTTTTATTTACATAACACGATGTCACAATTTCTGTTTAAGATTATTTCCAAATTTAAAATAAAGAAATAAAGAAATAATTAATTATTTGAAATTTATATTTATATTTATATTATATTACTTATATTTTCTAATACAAATCAATTTTAAAAATTAAACACTCTGAAATAAAGTATTTTAAATACTTTTCAAAAAATTATTTTAATTATTATTAACTTTGAGATTAGTTAGTAATGCTTTAATAAAAACTTTGATTAGTAGTGACAATTTTAATAAACTTTTGCTAAAATTAAAATTAAATACACAAATATAATTTGTTTTATTAATCAAATAATATATTATAATATATATATTATAATCATATAATATTATAATAAATTACAATTAACATAAAAAACAAAGATTAAAAATTAACAACATTAGTTTTAAGTAGTAAATAGAAAAATTAATAAAAATAGTAGAACCAAAAGTTATTTTTCAGTTCATAATTTTCTATCAATGAAAAAATTATTTTTAATTATTTCTATTTAATTAATAATTTTATATACATTATAAATAAATTTAATATTTATAAATTTTTAATATTAGTTTTTATTTTACTTATATATTTTATACTTATATACTATATTATATACTACATATAATATATATTACATATATATTTTATGTAGTTTTATATTCTATTTGTAATTATAATTTTATTTGTTTTCTGAACAATATCTTTTAAATTAATAAATAAATTAATAAATAATAAATGGATGATTAGCTGACATAAAATATTCAATAAACAATAAATTAAATAATTTCTGTATTAATGATAAGATTGTCTAACTTTGAAGCTAATTTTATATTTTTAATTTTTGAAAAATTACATTATTTTAATAATTAATTATCAGAGATGTCTAATTTTTATAGTTGGTAATATGGAATATTGCCAAAATTACAATTTCACGAAAAGTCAATTTTTGCTAAAAAACAGAACTGAGAATTCTTGCAAATCTTTTCAATTATCAATGTAATTTAATAAAGAAAATTATAAATTTCATTTAATTATTTCATTTAATAAAGATTAAATAATTAAGAAATTAAAGTGAAGCTAAAAACGAAATATAAAATATACATTGTCACCTTTGGCACGTAGCCGAAAGGTGTGGATTTTCCAACGACGTAACACCATCATTTTTAGTGTCGAAATACTACCCTTTAATAATATTTTCCTTCCTATCTTCTCACTTCTGTCCTCATTTTCTTTTTTACTGTTTTCATTTATATGCTCTTGTTTAAATCGTTTGGACATTAAGAAATTAATTACCGATTTCAACGAAATGAAAAAATGAAAAAATATGAATTAAAACGATGTAAGTAGTTACTTACATATATACGACTGTTATTTCGTCTACTATCGATCGATTCATGCTGTCAAAGTAACGCGACGCGTTCGATTAAAAGGAAGCCGAGATAACAACACTCGACAAGAGTTCCGCGATCGAAACGCAAGCATTTTAGTTTAGATACGCTTGCCTTTTCCGAGCCGCAACGCGACGGCTCGTATTCGATTTACCGAATTATCGATCCATTTCTGTTGAGTAATAATCGAAATCTTTCATAAACGGAACGAAATTCAGTTAAGTTTGAACGCTAGATATAATTTAGAACAACTGATACTCTGCTTTCTTTTTCTCTTTACCGTTTAGTAGTTTACATGGCTTCTTAAAGCCGTGTAACCGGGTTCTTAGAAATTGTTTCCTCTTCCTCGAGAACTTATCGATACTATTCTGTCTCTTATATCTTTGTATCTTTTCCATTCGTGATAAAGTAGATTCGCTACTTTGAAACTCGATTGATGAATAATCGCGAAATTAGAACTGATTGAACGAAGCTTTCTTGTGCGCGAATCACTGTAAATGTGTATATAGAGGCAAGCAATGAAACAGTGGGGTATGGAGAGGGGGAGAGGAGACAAAAAAGAAAGAGAGGGGAATAGAGAGAGAAGTACGAAAAAGGTTTACTTGTAGAGCATAGGATCGGGTCGAAGAACACGGGGGTGGGCAGCCAGCTGATTCGGGCGAGTTCGTGAACGACCGTAATCGAAGCGCGAGGAAACGAAAGAGGCGAGGTAGCGCAGCAGCGCACGTCCGATGCAGTCTGCCGCGACCACCGGGAAACCAGCTGACTGGTCGGTTCGGTCACGTTCGCTAGGTCGTTCGGCAGTCTTCGGATCTTTGTTCGTCTCTGTGCACGAGGCTACCGGCAAGCGACAAACCTTTCCGTCAGTCGCCGTTTCGACACTGTTGAAGAATTGTACGTACGCGCAAGTTTCTCACCTCTTCGACAAAAATCGACATTTTACGTTTATGTGGTTCGAATTGCATGATTACTCATCTCATCGTTGTGTCAATCAACCGATCCCACTGATTATTCGTTGACTAAAGGAACAAGTAAGAAGGAAAGGACGCGATTAGCGTCGTCGCGCTGTCTGCTTGTTACCGGTAGTTCGCTTCCATCTCTGAGCACCCCGCTTATTCCTCCCCATCTTACACTCACTAGATATCCCCTTTTTTCTCGTTTATTCTCTGTCTCTATTTTTCTTTTTTTCTCCATTTCCTTGTATAAAAACGGCTATCAGGCCTCTATTTGTCCAACTCATTTTCTGCTTCTCGCTTTTTTTTTACAACTTTCCTCGCTCGCGTCATTGTCACGTAGTTCAGAAAAGACGCGAAAGAAATCGAATTGTCGATGAGTATACGAATTTGTAGAATAGAAACGATCCATTATGTGCTTTTATTTTTGCTCATTCTTAGTCGGGACGACGCAATGTTGTATTTGAAGTGAGAAATGATTGTGTTTTAAGCAAGAGAAAGCAAAGAAAAAGACAAAATAGGAAGATAAAAGAAGAAAGAGGAAGAAAGAAACGAAGGAAAGAAGAGAAAATGATTGCAAGTGAAGCGCTATGAAATCCGATCTGTCGATAGGTCGGTATTTCCAAGCGGAAAGAACATGGTGGTATCGCGAAACGCATAGTTATTTCTCATGATATAAATTGATAATTATAATAATAAATATTGATAATTTATCGTTAAAATACTCGCTTTCAATTGGTTAGATCGGAAATTAAGATTTTTGAATTCACAGGACAATCCCATGTTAAAGTCGAATCATTATGGATCGAAATTTGTTGGGTGGTAAGTGGAAATGCTACGTGACCGGTCGGTAGTGTACGAAACTAAATCTTCGAAAACTTTCGGTCGTGCAACCGGTTTCTCTTCGTATTGAAAAATATTTTTTTTCACACAAGTATTTTTTTTTTTGTTGAAATTTAAGATACGTATATGTATGTATACATTTACCGGTTATTTAGCGATAGTGCACAACCTTACTCCATCGGAACAATCGTTTATCGTTCGTGTCAGTCCGGTAGCGGTCGGAATAAAAGTCCAATATCGCACAAGACTGTCACGATGTGTTGATCTGAAATGACGTGATTTGATCGAGAATCCCGATCGAGATAAACGTAGAAAAATAAAAATCCTTTATTAGCATACTCAACTTATATGATTCAAAATAAAGCAATTTGATCGAAAATTTCAAATTCTTAAAAATAAATATAGGAAAATAGAAATTCATTAGTTGATTTAATTTATATGATAAATTGAATTAGATCGAATCGAAGAAAGATATCGAATAGATTTAAAGGATATTTGAATAATTGTCATGATTTCAGAAAAAAAATGGTTCCTCAAGCTTTCAGACATCTCATTTATCTCACTAAAAAGAAATAGTTTTATGTAATTAATGTGAAATTTGTGTAATAATTTTTCGCAAATCAATAACAATGGATTAAATCGAAGACAAAATCAATATTAAAATCATTCTCAGAGCCGGTGCCAGAATTCGACCGGAATATTGATCGTATTAGAATACGCGATACAAAAACTGATTCGCATGCAAAAGATTCGCAAGTAATCGAGATGAAAGATTGGATGACCTATAATTATTGATACACATACTTGATAAATTTACGATTATGCGAGACAACGCGACATGATATATTATTCGGTCGTTACGATTTATTTTATAGATATGATTGCTTTACTTATTTTATCTTTCCATCTATGCGTCTGTCTATCTATTTTCTCTTTCTCTCTAGTTCGGCTTCTTCGTCGACGATCATCAATTTCGACATCGATATTGGCACCGGCGTCGGCATCGTATCTCCATCCTCGTCGTCTCGTCGTCGTTGCTGCCGCTGCTACTGCTGTCGCTGCCATCGTTGATGGGATTTGGAAAGCCATTCTTCCAAATTCTTTTAGCCTATTGAAACGTTAATTTTTCGAATTACGGTGAGTAGGGTGGTATTGCATCTACGATACCTAGTCGAAAATAAATTGTCTCTTGATCTTTCCTTCACCGATAAAATTAGTCATAGTTTTTTTTTTGCAACCATTTGCTTTGTGATGGAACTTAGATTGAACGTTTACTTTTGGATATTTCCTCTCGTTCCTGATATCTCTCGATAAGTCGTTCTTGCGATATGGAAAATCTCTTCCGTCATATTGTGTCGAACCTTCTCGATTCGAATAAGTTAATCTTCTTAATTTTGTCAATTGATGTCATTTCCAAAGATGCAACAAGGACGATAAATGATTTTTGAGATAAGTTTTATAAAGCTTTTGAAAACCTTGAAAAAAATGAAAAATCATTTTCAATTTGAATGTCATCCCGGACAGTTCGTCGAACAAGCCGGCTTCTTAATCTCTTTCCAACGTTTGGTAGGTCTCATCCGCCCACTCACGGTTTCTTTCTTTCGTCCCGTGTTTCGCTACTTCGTACTAATGTTGTTTCTCCTTTCACGGACTTCTACCGTTATACATTCTCATATTATTGTAATCATAATACGATGTGGCCCACTTGATTCATAGTCGTTTATTTTTCTATTATTCGTAGAACTCTCTCTTTTCTTTTTTTCCGTGAGATTCGCTTATTCGTCGACAGTTGTTCACGCATCCAATTATCGTTCGCAATCTGATTATTCAAATACTGTACAATATAAAAAATATATATATATATATATTTCAATTGGATTTATCCATAGCTTTTAAGCGATAGAATAATTTCATGGAGCAAAATTAAATAGTTTCGAATATATCACTTATACATTTGATTTGAAAATAAAAAACAAAATTTTAGTTATTATATATTTTTTTATATTTCAGTCATTTTTTATATTTCATATTTCATAAAAATATAAAGATAGTTGTATAAAAAATTTATTAAAATATTTATTATATATTTTAAAACATTAATTTATTATATATTAATAAAATTATTTAATTAAAATTTTAATTTATTATATATTTATTAAAATATATTTTAATTTTAATTTTTATTTTATATTTATTAACAAAAATATAAACACTAAATTTTTCTTAAATTTTAAAAATTAAAATATCTTTTAAACTAATCAATTTTTAATACAAATATTAATAAATTATTATTAAGAAAAAAAATGTATCGATTGATATATAATTGATATAATGTGATTTTGAAATCTTGGAAATGCTTCCATTTTCAGATAGAAATCATTTAATTTTTTATTTTTATTTCATAATAAGAGTAATGGTTAAGCCCAGTTGCATAAATAGATATATTTCGATGTTCTTTACATTAAAAAGAAATAAAATAATTCACGAATCCCAATTATTTCTAATATTCTAACAATTCTGCGCATGCAATCTACTATGAGAGTAACACAAATTTTATTGGTACATAAAGCGAATCTTCTCGCTTGTCATTCTTCTCTAATCACGGATGCGTGCACTTCTGGTGTTACCCATAAACCGGTTCCGCTTTAATTCTGATTACATCTTTGTTTCGATATCTTTCAATTGCTATCGATTTTCCATTTATATTACCGAAACACTTTTAATTTCATCGTTTCAAAGATTTATGGATTCATCATCTCCGCTCTACTTATATTACAAACAAATACATTGTCAAATTGGCTAATCTTTATATCAGTTTTCTTTCTCTTTTTTTCTCTTTCTCGTTTATTTCTTTCTTTCTTCTTTCCATATATTGGAAAAATGAATAGTAACATTTGATAAATGAAACCAGAGGCAGTTTGATTTGCAGAAAACGAGAAACTTAATTATCGATTTATCTATGAGTCAGGCAATAGATCATTTAATGATATTCGAAATAATTTCAGAAAAGGAAGCAAACGTTTTTGTTCGCCCACTTGTCGGATTACGCGGTGTATAAGATCACAAACACCAGGAAGAGATACGAAGCACCCTTCCCGTGGGGCATTTGCCTGAGGCCGACCAGCACCGGCCAACTCAAAACCATCGAGTCTGGAGAAGCCGGACTCAAGGTCATCGCTTTCCACAGTGAAAAGTCTCGCGCCTGTTGGCTCACGGCCATGAGACTCGCCAAGGTAATCAAACATTCGATTCTTTTGCAATGTTATTTCTCTTTTCTTTTTTTTTGTTTTTCCTTTTTTTTTTTTTTTTGCTTTTTTCCTTCGTGAAAAAATTCTTGTGAATTTTCTTCGTTACGCGAATTGTATATTTTCCAAGGAAATCATCCCTTCCATTATATCAGTTCTAGCTCGAAACTCTGTTGATTAATGTTTGATCGATTTTCCTTTCGGTATTAATAATAATTTTACCAACGTGTACAAATTTTGTTTCTTATTCGTTTATAATAGAGATTTTTATAAAATTTCGAAAATTTGTGAGATTTCAAAATTCGTGAAATCTTTGAAACTTAAAATGTTTTTTTTTTCTTTCTTTTTTTAAAGAGCATCTATTTTATCAAGAATTAAAATTTTTTAATTTTGATTTTTGTAATTTTTTAATTCGCGAAAAATTTAATTTTGTAATTTTTTATTTAAATTTTTAGATAGTTTTATGTTACAAATGTTTCAAAGTTCAAGAATTTGAAATTTTTTAAATTTCGAACAGTTTTAAGTTTTCGATATTGTGAATGATTTATTCCTAGTTTATACAGTTACGTTTATTTCCCTATTTATACAGGATGTCCATCAATAACTGCACTTTGAAATAACTGTTAAACGATTGATGTCAAGGAAAAAAGTGTGAAAACATTTTTTTATCGTGTTTCATGTAGAATGTGATAATGAAAGGAAAATTTATTAGCCAAAATTTAAAAAAAATTTTAGAATAGAGAAACTTAACTATAATATTCTTTTTATTTTTTAACTTAGAAAATATCTAAAAATAATTATATAAAATTAAACGAATAATTTTATAAATTTCATAAGAAATATATTGTATAAATATATAAATCATATAATATAATATTTTAAATCTTAAGAAATTTATGAATTTTTTATAAATCAAGATAGAACGAAACAAATATAAATTCAGTATTAATATAACATAATATAACTTTTGAGAGAAATAAATTATAAAATTAAAATGTTATGAATTTTAATGACATACAAATCTTAAATATATATAAATTTATTTAGTATTATTATCACTTTACACATATAAATTTTATTCTATAATATTATTTTATTCTATAATATTATTATATTCTATAATATAATATATATAATCATAATAAATTCATAATAGCATGTCAATCATAATTTTAAATTTTATTTTTTTTTTAAATCTTAATATCAAATTAAGTGATTGAAATATATTTTATTTACTAAAAAATTTCAAATGTTTTACTATAAAATGTATATAATATATCTGTCAACTTGTTATTTTACTGCCTGTGATTATATTAAAAATATAAGTCAAAATCATAATATATTTCAAATTCTCATTCTTGCAATCTTGCAATTGTTGCTATTTTTTTGTTTTTCCATTAAATAATAAATACATTAGTGATTTTTCATATCTTTAACCTGTCTGTCATACAGTTGTTTGTAAGAAATTTTATTGATATACTTTCATTTCTAGGTTATATACTTAATATTCAAAAAAATATATATATATTTTCTTATTTGTAACATTTGCAAAATAATAATAAAAATTATTTTACAATTATTCTAATCTCATCATCTTTGGTTTTTTAAATATCAGAAAATAAATCAAATTAAAATTAAAATATATACAAGCAAAAACTTTTTGTTACGGCGAGTGCGAAAAACAATTTATTAAACAAAAAGATATCAATGAATGACAGTAGCTATTATAAAGGATTGTTATAATCTTCATGTTACTTTAGCTTTAATTACTTGAATTTTTATTTTATTTCAATTTTAATCATCTTAACTCTCTACAATACCATCTTGCTTTGAAATTATATATTTATATATTTATATTTTTTAAATTTTATTTAATTAAAATTTAATGTAGCAAATATTATTTTTTTGAAACCAATAATATATGTTATTTTTTACTTTAAAGTAAGATTTAGAGCAAAATTCGTTTTAATATTATTATTATTACTATTACTATATTATTTTTTTCTAAATAAAAAAGATTAAATTATAAAGAATTAATTTTTATTCATTTACTTTTTCATTATACTTTATTCATTTTAAATTTTCTCTTTCATGTAATATTTTTGCAAAATGATTTGCCATTTTTGAAACAGATAAGTTCATAAATTTCTTTAAATAAATGTCTTTAATAAATAAATAATTTCTTTTAATAAATTTTAGCGTTTATTATTATATTTATTTTATTTATTATTATTTATTTATTTTATTTTTATTTATTTAAATTGTTTATTATTATATTTATGCAATCAAACTCGTAAAATAGATGTGATGAAGTAGTGAATTAACTTTCAAGATTTTGAATTTTAATGTATTTATGCAAATATTTAAAAAAAAATTGTTTACTAAATAACATCAACAAAATGAAAATACATAGAATGTAAATTTATGATGTAAATATATTAGAAAATAGTGTTCGGAACAGTGAGTTTCAACTTGTGATCATTGTTTGCCATTTTTAGTTTATTTTTGTAAAAAATTTTAAATTACAAAATTTAAAGTTTTTTTTTTACAAAATGTGATAAAAAGAAAAGTTTTATATTATGATAGATTATCGATTATCCAAATGATTTGAATTTAAATTATTCATTAAAATCGATTATCTGAATAAGGGATCAGGATAAGCCACGTATAAATGTATTTGATCTAACAAATAATGTTACGGCACGTACTTACTCTCGTATTCTAAGAAAATATTTAAAAATGACTAATTTATTTATCTAATGTATTTTTTTTATTAAATATCTTTTACATAATAAACATTTATATTTGAAAATCGTTTATTTTTATGATATATTCATCTAATTCTTCTTGATCGATTATAGATATTATTTCTCGATCGAATTTTTCTTCCAATAAGTTTTGATAATTTTTATCCTTACATATTACATATTGCTCTTAACAATATGAGAAAACAACTATATTCTAGAAGTTGCATTTTCGCAATAATCCATTTTGTTTAATTTCATAGTACGGCAAACAACTGAGAGAAAACTACAGAGCCTTTAAGAATAAACAGTGCGAACAAACTGACAGCCCAAAGGATCGATACGTCAACTACAACGTGCCCAACGTAAGTTTTGATTTTTTTTTTCTAATCTCTTTTAATCATAGAAAAAAAAAAAAAATTACTAACAAAGAAAAATAAAAAATTCTTTTCTTTCGCTCGTTTTCTTTTTGAGTGCGCATGATAATATCACTTTCGATCGGTATCCTATCACGGCTGACCGCGGTGTCGCGATTCCATCTTCAATCGATGAAAAAAAGTGCAGCGAAAAAAGCGGGTGGGATAAAGAGGAGGAGGTAAGGCGTGACGAGGCGGACCGGAGGCGAGACGCTCGAGAAAACGAAGGAGGGAGAAGGCAGAGAGAGAGAGAGAGAGAGAGAGAGAGAGAGAGAGAGAGAGAGAGAGAGAAAAGGAGTTCGCGTCGAAGCAAGTAAAGTTTCAAAAATCGAGCAAAAAGCCCAAGGCAGTTGGTTGTTGCTACGCGGCGACTATCGATCATTTAGGAGGCAGACGCCGCGACTCTTAGAGAGTCCGGGTATTCGGCCACGAAATTCTCTCGCGTTCCGCGCCGCGGGTTCCTCGCCGATTCGCCAGCAGGTTTGCGAGCTTCACTTGCCGATTGGCCGGAACTTACATGCGGTACGCGATCGATACTAACATTCAAAATAGAAATATGTAGGATCATTTCGTTTATCCGATCAGGATAAACCAAATAATCGAATACCTATGTAGTTTTGATAACAGAGATCCATGGTATTCTTATCATTTTTTATTAATTTGGATAATTTTAACGTTTAATTTGTTCCTTGAACTGGTTTTTCTTATTCGTTACAATTAGAATATAATATAATTGATTTATGATGCTTCTAAAGAAAAACACATAATTTCATTGATTATATTATTTTTATTAATATAAAATGATTTCATTTTGTTATGATGTTTATTAAGAATTAAATATTTTATTTTATGTTTTAGAAATAAAGTTACAACATATTTCGATAAATTAATTATAAAATATAAAGAATTCGTAATTAAAGTATATTCGTTAAATAATGGAAATTTATTTTTTTTATGAGTTCACAATTGAGAGTGAGCATTGACTTACTATAAAAAATGTGCAGATAAACGAGATTTTACTGTATCATTTCTCCTATCCACAACTTAACATCAAGACTCGTGTATCGATCAATTCGCATGATGTTCATCGATCGATTGAAAATGGTGCCGGGAGCATTACACGATTAGCCGGAAATTCGAGGGGAAAAAAGGAACCGGAAGCTAATTTCTTCTCTCAATCTTCGCGCTCTCAAGTCTCTCCCCACCACTGTGCTTTGCTCGCGCGCATCATCCCTCTCCATGAATTTCTCCCCTGTCGTCTGACTACCGACTCATCGAGTTACTCGTTTCTCAGCTAGTCGGTCTAACTCTCTCGCCGCGGGGTTTACTTGCAACAAGCGTCTCTCTTCAACAACAGTCTCGCTCATTTGCAATTCGATTCTTTATCACCGTTAGTTTTCTTCTCCACGAAGTCATGGTAGATATACGTAATTTATACGTACCTTATACAAGATAAATCGAAGAAACGACGAAGCAATCACGCGAGTGTCGATGACGAAATCGGTCAACACGTTTCGTAATACGATGCTTTCTTTTCCCGAAACGCAATGCGGCACAGTTTCGAAAAAATCATTCTTTTTCATCCGTTTTCTCGTTACGTTCCGTGTCTCGTTACGTTCGTAAATATCGTAACGACGAAAACACAAAGTTGACCTACATTCGTTGAGTCTCGTGTATTTCCGTTCGCAGAAAATATCGTAGCGGCATTGAACGCAGGTGCGGCGATGTTACATAAGACCGCCCCTATCGCCCCTCTCGCGTCGACCAGTGGCGAATATTGACGAATATGGACGAGCATCCACGAATCGTTTCTCATTGTCGGAGAAACGATGTGCGAGTAATCACGCGGTAGAAGAACGATTACAGTGCAATGGGAACGAGTTCGAATCAGAGTTCGATTTCAATTGAAATCTCTGCGTCTCGTTGCACCATCCAGCGATGTATCGTTCGATGCCTTGCCTAGCAACAGGCGTCAGGGGTTATCAACCCTTCTTCGTCTCGTGATTTTTCTATTTACTTTTCAATCTTTTGAACTGTATGTGCGAATACTTCTTTTGAAACATTCGCTCGACACGTTCCGTCATCGATCTGTTCCCGCTTCCGCGTAAGTCTACGGCTTTAAGGTACCGGTGAGCTGTGTCGCGCACTTAAACGATTGTCTAGCTGTATAAAAATATATCTTTTTCTTTCTTAAAAGTTATATTATATATAATCAGTATATAATCATTGAATAAATTTATTACGAATTTAATTATTGGAATTTAATTATCTTTTTATTAACTTAAAATATTTAAACATTAAATTGTTTAATTAAACATTTTTAAGTGCTTCAATTCTATATTGTATAGAGTGAATGAAATAAAGTGAACTTGATTATTTAAAATTTTACTTTATTAATTATTCATTATTAATTTTTAATGAATATAAAAAATGTTTTAAATAAAAATGATTTTAAAAAATATATATTTTGATATTATTAGATTTTTTGTATGTAATCAAATAAAGTACAAATGATAAAGTACAAATTCGTTTTTTTATATATATGTAATCACATATTTTTTAATATATTAATCATTAGTTTAAAAAATATTTTAACTTGAATTTTGAAAAAATTTCCTATATGAAAGACAAAGAAAAAAATATGAACCGACAAATATCTCAATAAATTAAAATATTTTTAAATTAATAGTTTTTCGATATAAATAATTTAGAACTTTTTGTAAGAAATAAAAGCTATATTAAAAATTTTATTAAAAATTCTATTAAAAATTCTACTAAAAAAAATAAATTTAATTTTCATAAATTTTTTGTGTCAATTTACGAAAAAATTTATAATACTAGCATATGCTTTTTTGAAAATTATTCAATTTTTATCTAAGATATTTTTTAATATTATCAAAAACAAGCAAGATATGATCAAGTTATTCTGCCTACATAACACTTTGTATATATAAAATTTGATAAACATGTATGTCGCTAAAAATAAGTTCCATAATAATTAAAAAATTTTAAGATCGAAGATCATACTATTATACATGAATGAATGCATGAGTAATGTTAATTATAATATGTAAAAAAAAATTGTATATAATATATATATAAAGAAACATGCGTGATCTTAAAAAAAATATTAAGATATGATATTAAAAAAAATTTTCTTTCGTCTGATTCATTTTTTAATATCAAGCCATATAATATAAATATTTTTCCTTAAACAAGATATTTAACTGAATTTTCAGTAAAATATTTTATATATTATTTTTACATACAATTATTTTTATGCATGAAATAATATAATATAGCGCAAGATAATAAAATATAAAATTTAAACAATTTTTCAATCGATTAATTTTATAAAACAGGAATATATAAATTTTTATATATACATATTATGAATATTAATGAAATTATTATAAAACGAGATAGAATAAATTACGACATATACATACATTTCCATACATATTTTATATAGAACGAAGTGTTAATAGCCAATGTTACTTCGTAGGCGGTCTATAGGCAGTACTTATATAACTTATAAAAAAAAGTAGCAGAAACTAATTGATTTTTAGAATTCGAGTAAACTGGAACTATAATGACGAAATTTTAATAATAATAATAAATCTTATCAAAACTATAAGATTTATTCTTCAAAAATAACAATAAGTATATAAGTATAACTAATAAAAATAAATAAAAATGTTTTATTATAAAATTAGAATTAATCCTTCGCAAAATTCACGAAGCATAAAATGATTCCATGTTACTATCATAAAAATTTATTACAAGAGAAAATTTTGTTATAAATCGTTAAATGAAAATTTCAAAGTATAGAAAAAATCTGAGTAAAAAATTATAATATTCTATTTAAACAATTTTTATTGCAAATAAAAAAAATAAAACATGTAAAATATTCGAATAAAATAAAATAATATAAAACTTTAAACAAAAATTCTCGAATTGAAATTTAATGAAAAAATATTGAATAGTTAAAATGATCCAAATTTTGATTTTTTTTTCGCGGTCAGACATCTGTTTCATTATAACCGTGCAACGGTAACGTTCCGCTCCGATAAATCGAAACTCCGTGACCAAGAGAGTCTACGTTCGAGTGAACGTTGCGAATGAAAGCGTGTGGAAAAAGTGGGATCACGTCTTCCATTTAACTTTCAACTTTTCTTCCTGTTCTCGAACAAATCTTTTCACGATGCAATGTGTTACATTCACAGGAATCAGTGCGGTCACGCGTGGCCATGGATTTTACCGGAAGCGTGGGAAGGATCGTGGAAGATCCAAAAGAGGCGAAGAATATCGCCGAGAACGAAGGGATAAATTGGCGGCGAACGTGGAGGCCATTCTCGAGGCCGCCTCAGGGTTGCGCTATGGTACGATTGCACGGATTGGACGATGGATTTCATGTTTTGCAACCATGGTTTCACAGAGGATTGAAAAGAGATATCGCCGCAGCGATAGTTCGAGACCATGGTTCTGTTGATGGGTAAGCTGTTGACAATGATTTCAATTGAAAATTTTAATTAAAATTTCAAATAATATTATTTTAAGTAATAATGTTAAAATGCTCGAATAATATTTATTACATAGTTTTCGTGTAATTTTGATTGTTTGGTGTTACGATTAATTGAGGTTATTTTCAATAATTTGAATAATAAATTGTTAATTTTAATGTTGAAATTTTCTATCATATGGTCGTTGTCGTCGTCGTTGTAGATTCGTAGCTGTTGGTCTTAAAATACACTTGTACTATATCTTCTTGTTCTTTCAGCGTATTCCTGGTACGGGAAAGCAAGAGCAATTTGGGTGCATATGTGCTCACGTATAAGTACAGTGAGAAGGTATTCCACGCACAGATTCAGCCTGTAAGTATCTTGGTTCTTAACCTTCTGTTTGCAATGGATTGCCATGATTTAATACTAAAATTATTAAATTTATTAAAATAATTAATTTTATGTATTTTATATTCTTATAATTATTAAAAGTATGTAGACTTTATCTAGAATTAATGATGAATATAATATTGAGATAAATGTTTAAATATAGTAAATAATACACATACATGTAATAATAAATATTTAAAATATGTGATATAATATTTAAAATTGTAATCATTTATGTATTTTCTGGATATTAATATATTTGGGATAATTTTGGAAACTTGATTCTCTAGAGGCCAAAATAAATACAAAGTTGATATACAAAAATAAGTTAAGATTAAATGAAGTAAGACACAGATAAAGTGAGATTACTCTGTTATATATATATATATATATATATATATATATATCTTTGTCTTTATTCTGTCATTCCATTCAATGCAAATTTAAATTATTTATAATTTAATAAATAAGTATATATTACTTATAATTACTATAAATAATATTATAATATTTTTACAAATTTTTTTCTAATTAACATTTGTGCTTATATTGATCTCTATGAATTCTCTAAAAATATCTCAATACTTTAATTAATACTTATATATTAATATTATATAATTTTAATATATTTCGATATATTATAATCATTTATATATATATATATATATATTATAGATGAATAATTTTAGTATTAAATTTTTTTACTTTATTTTAAATTTTGATTTTTTGTTTATTCTAGACTAGAAATTTATCATAAATAAATAAAGCAACAAATCACGTGCTTCCTCTTAGTCATTCGCTTGCGCGTGTAAGAGTTTCATAGCCCTCTGGGTATTCGCGAAGATCATAGGTTAAGAATCATAAATCTAATATGTTTCTCCTTGTTGATCTCGCAATAATCTGTATCTTGATGATTATTACATCCTAAGTTGATTTCAGGTTTTCGACGAGCGATGCAACTGCTGGCTGTATACTCTTGACAAGGGCATAACTCGGTTCTATGACTTACTCCAACTGATCGAATTCTACCAATTGAACGCGGGTTGTTTGCCTACCCGACTAACTCACTACGTACAGAACGGCGTTCCCGAGATGCTTCCTCTTCCGGTTCCTGTACCGTTGCAGCAGGAGGATGGCGGAGGGTCACCACCATCGCCTATCGAATTCGATCGACGGCTCAGCAGTAACGTAGGTGGTACCACGACTCCCATTTCTGCTGCTTATAACGCCGGACATAAGAGCATCTGAGGATAGGAATTCCAGCGGCCCGCTAGCGTCGAAGAGCGTCTCGTCACGGCCGACTGTTCCCTCGACTACGCTTCTCGACTGAACGGAATCGCAAACGAGAACAGGTCCGGTGACGCGAACGTTCGATCTGCGCGCTCGGGTTGCTGGAGTTTGTGCTTGTGCAGCTACAGTAAATGGAATTTGTAGCGCGGATTTTCTGTAGCCAGACAGAAAGAGAAAGAGAGAGAGAGAGAGAGAGAGAGAGAGAAAGATAGAATGCCTCTTTGTGGCTAACACTGTTAAAAACAGGGAAAAAAAAAGAACAAAAAGAAGAAGAAGAAGAAGAAGAGAAATGATACAAATCGATATGATATGTATATGAAACCGATATGTAATGAAAAGTGAGCAGAGCTTTGCGGGCTTGTACCGCAATATTACGCCCATCTTCGTTTCCTACTTCTCATTTCGTTCACGCGTAACCGTAAATGGATTCGTTCGCTGTGGTTAATTGGTATTTCAAAAATCGGCTTTGATAGCGGTTAATCAATCCCGATTTTTCGAGTCATGTATCACAGCGACGCACGGTCAATTGTTTGATTGAACTGTGTTACGAATCGATTTACAGATACGAATTTTTTTGAAAGGAAGCGAGGATCAGGTGCAGTAGTGGCATAAGGAAAGAAACGAGTATTCGTTAGAGGTCACGTTATTATTAAGACGATTATCATCGATGCAAATTACGATAAAATATATATTTTGTACGAACAAGTAGTAGGATAAAAAAGTCGATTCGCGATCCTCGAGATCTCGACATCTATTCGAAGAACAATAAAATATAATCCATAACTGGAAAATCGTTTATTGTGTTCTTATTTTTTTTTTTCCTGATTCCATTTGTAACTCTTTTTTGTCCCCCAATGCATTTTCTTGGAAATGTCTCTCTGATATATACTTCCCGATATGTTGTAATACTACAAAGGTCGATATCGAACACCGTAACCGTTCGCAACAGGTACGTAGGATACGACTGTAATGGCCGAGAATGTATTCCGGCAGGTATTACGGCAGGCAGCAGGAGGAGGAGCATCGTAGTCTTTCGGCCAAGAAGAGAGAGAGAAAGAAGGAAAAGAGAAGGGGGATCGATGAACGTACGGAGAGGTGGAATTCAGGTGCGAGTCGTAGTTTGCTCCACGATCCTCAGTTTACCGTGACCAGTCGACG
Organism: Apis laboriosa; assembly: GCF_014066325.1. Taxonomy (NCBI): domain Eukaryota; kingdom Metazoa; phylum Arthropoda; class Insecta; order Hymenoptera; family Apidae; genus Apis; species Apis laboriosa. The sequence continues at coordinate 1,424,001 of NW_025223765.1, forward strand.
CGACGCAGTCCGATATTTACCCTCCGGCACCTCACTCTATTTCTTACTCGCGTTTTCATTTTTGAACATTGTCACGCGTTTCCCAATTCAAAATTAACGAATAATCTTTCGGTATTGTCTTGTTGCGATTACCGAAATGCGAATTGATTCGGCTCGATCTCGACAATTCAGGGTACAACATTATCCACCGATTCGACGAATTTTTAGCAAGTAAGTTGTATGAACACGCATCACCTGTTACGCATCAATCGAATTCAAAGCGCGTTCGATATTCTCGAAGGATCAATCGCTCCGAGAGAATTTTCATAGTCGGAGGATCCAACTCGTTTTGTCGGGGTCCAAGATCACAGGTAGCTACAGCGCATGCGCAAATCCTCGAACGAGAAGCTCGAATCATGATTGATCAATTACAGAAAAATCTTTTTTGAATCGAAAATGGACATATCAGTACGCTAATATTTTTTTTTTTTTTTAACGGTTAAATTTCATCATGTAAAATGAGAATTAAGAATCAATCTCGTTATTGCCGCGAAAACGTTTATTGAAGCGACGCCGCCCTCGAGAACCGGTTCGGTGACATTCCCGTCGATCGTTCAAGCGACTATAACTTTTATCCGTAGACAAATGGTCAAGATACTCGATTCTCAGGATTATTTCAAGATGTTCATCCATGTTACGTTTCTCTTTCGGTCGTCGCCATCAATAGAGTTCGTGCACCCACGTTACGGTACCAGGTACGACCGACCGGTTCCCCTTCCCTTCTTTTTTCTTCGTCCTGACTGCTCTCTCTCTTTCTCTCTCTTTCTTTCCGTCCTTTTCTCTCTCTTTCTCCCTCTCCCTTTTCCTGCGTCCAGCATTACGCCATCCGAGTCGGACGACGATGGATCGAGGTATTCCATTCGGTAGGAACATGGACATCGGAGTGTGGACTCCCGCAAGCGAGTAGAGTGACGTTTTGGAATTTCCACGCGGCGCGGCGTGGCGCGAGGCGATCGAAACTCCACGAGGTCGAATCGGTCGGCGAGCCGACGATCGCGTTTCGAACTGTGGTCGTTCTCCGCGATACCACCGATGAGTCACGCTACGCGTTCGCCTCGTTTCCCTCTCGCGTCTGTAACCACCGATCTTTTCTATCGCGCAATCGAACAAAAATATTACACATGTATACGAAAACACTTATTACTCAACATCGAATGATAAATATATATATATATTTATTAACTTAAATTTTGAAGGTAATATTGTAACATACAACAAAGATATCAAAGTAATGTCAAGTTAGTGATTCATTCAGTTCATTGTGAAGATATGCTTTTGTAATGAAATCTATAAAACGATATACTCCATATTTAAATAATATATGTATGATGTTTATGCTCAAACATTTTAATAATAAATAATATTCTGTTTTAAATGATATTTTGTTTTTTTTATTTATTTCAAATTATAAATATCTAATATGATTAATGTTTAGATTCTACAGTCGAGATCTTATATTGTTTAAAATAATTGTTAAAACATTACTTTCGAAACTTGAGTTTAATACATATTTTTTTGATCGTTCGATACTTTTATTCAAATATTCAAATACTTTCATATATGTGTATATCAGTTTTAGAATTTTCGAAACGCATACTTGCTTTTCCAGGACGAGTATGTTTCCAACTCAAGATGGCTTTTTCGAACATCGTTGACTTCGAATCGTATTCGTCGTAGGAGACGATAGCGCATACCGTGTCACGATACGAGGATGGATTCGACGATGATGACATTGTTCGTCATAGTGCTGTTGGTGATCGGCAGCACGACCGCCGCGTTGAATCACGATGGAGCGAAATGTGGTGAAAAACATTGCTCCACCATCGAGTATTGCAGTAGCTACGATAAAAGTTGCAAACCGTGTTCCTCCATCTGTAACAAAACCGCTCGCAACTATTTGCCCCAAGAGTGCTTCTCCGATTGTCAAGGTGAGCAACGACAATTTTTCTCCTTTGCTTGAAACTCGGTCGAATCGATATGTTTCGGAATCGATCGAGGAAAAAGCCAGGTAACAGCCAGGTCCCTTGCACCTGAATACGAGAGGGTTCGAGTCCGTTGACTTTACACCTGACCACCGTCCCTCCGTCGACTTCCCCACACGCGACCAAGCATGATGACTCATCCGACCTGCCTACCTGCCTACCTGCTTTCTTTTCTTTCCTCGTTCTTGCTTGCTCTCCCTTCTTCTCTTCTTCTTCGCTCTACCTCTCACCCCACTTCTCTCCTTACCATGTGAGCAACCGTCCCTTTTGAAACGTCCCGTTCGAAGTCATTCGAAAATATGTACTTTCGTTGCCGCGGAAAATTTTCCTCATCCTCATCGTTCGTTTTTTTTTTTTTTTTGGATTTCAGTCTATCTTCATGATGAGCGATACGTTCTTCTAAATGAGTACGAGGAGTTGCGAGGTAAGTGAAATTTATTAAATATAAATGATTTGTAGAATGAATATCGATTACATTGGTAAACAAAATTTTTGTTATCTGTTTCACTAATTGGATATTTATCGATATTAAATTTCAATTTGGAATCAAATTTTATTCATATATCACTATAATAGAATAGAATAGTATATAATGGAGTTTTATAAATCTTAATTAAAAATTGTTGAAATTTAAAGTTTCATATTGTTTATAATCTTTCCTTTATTGTCTAAAAAATAAAATGAAAAGAAGTTTCTAAAAAAGAAGATTTCATATTTTAACACAGTTATATTTTAATAAGTTTAGAGACGTCCTTTTTTTAAAATTTTTTCATGTAGTGTTTAAAATTATGATCATTTATCTGCAAGATAAACAAAATATTTTATTGAAATAATATTATTTTTAATAAAATTATAAACATTCAAACATTCCAAACATTCTATTTTTGTTTCATTTTAACATTTTTTAGTGCAAGCGTTAAATGCAAATCTAAATTGTTTACAATTTAATAAATAAGTTGGTCAAAATGAAACACTTTTGTTGAATTGTGAAACTGAAAAAAAATATAGAAAAAAAAAATAATATAATTTATTTTGAATAGAAATCTTAAATAAATTTTTGACTATGAGAAAATAAGATTTAACTAAAAAAAGTATTTACTTATAAAAGAAAACATGATTAAAATTTTGTTTTTGCTAAAATTGTAGCATGAAATGAAATATTCACTTAAAATTATTTAAAATTAATAAAACAAAATCTTTATTTTTTTAAAATAAAAACTATTAATTTATATAAAATAACTAAATATGAATAATATATAATAATATAAATAAAAATATAATATGGAGAATATTAAAATTAAAAAATCTATAAAAAATCAAAGATAAATAATAATAATCACAAATATATAAATTTTTTTTTTATATAATATACAATCAAACAACATTATTGTTTAATCTAATGAATTTAGAAAAAAATAAATATACACTAAAATAAATATTTCCATTTTTCTCTCTATATATGTTCCATTTTACTATAGATACAAACATATAAAGTATTTTAAAAATTAATAATTATTTTTTGAGATAGAAAGTCAATTAACTTCTCAAAGGTTGTATTTATTATCTCTTTCATATGATGATAATTGTTTTCCAAAAGAATACATGTAAATTCGTATCATCATCATATTTTTCATATTTGAATTATATCATTTGAAATACGTTTGGTATCATATGAAAAAAATTATAATCTATATGACACATGAAAATTATTTTATGAGTTATCAGTAAAAATAAAGTAGAAGAGAATTGTATAACCTAATGTTTTATTCATTGCAATAATTTCTCAATAATCAAATTAAAAAAATAGTTATTATGCCATCACTATATTGAAACTTTTACACAATAAATTTTTTACACTCTGATACACAAGAAATAATATCTTCGTATGATCCTAATTAAAAATAAAATATTTCGATGATTTATATCATATGATTTTTTTCATTTACATTTTTTGTTTTCACTTTGGCTAACTTTCTTTATCAATACATATAAGATTATACAATTTATAAATATTAAATTGTAGATCATTCAAAAATTATGTATAATAGAAATAAATAGATTGCATGTTTAGAGATGTTAATAAAATCCAGCATAAAAAAATATAATTAAAATCTTATATAATAAAAAGAAAATAAAAATTTTGTAGACCAATGTTAACAGCGATTTTCAACTTTATCTTGCAACACACACAAATTAATTGATAAAATTCTAAAAAAAAATATATATACTATTGTTCAAAAGTTATATAGAAATAGTTATATAAATAAAAAATCTTTTGCAAATAGTATAAAAATATAATAAATTATAAAAAAATATTATAATAAATATTTAGTGACATTGATAACTATTTTAAGCAAAGGAAAATTTTCTTATATTCATTTAAGATTTTATCGTTTTCTTTTTCGTTTTATTTTATTTTATTATCGAAGAAAATTTGGTTATAATAAATAAATATAATATATAACTTTTTATATTTGAAATTTTTTATTGTTTGTGAATTCTGGATAATAGTGTACATGTAGAGTATTCATGCTATTAATTCTTAACATTTATTTTAATGTAAATTTAAAAAAAAAGAATTGGAAAAGATAAAGATTTCATCCTTTTCTTATACATAATTTGATGACAAGATAAATTTTTTAAATTTATAATGCTATTATATATGAAATGATGATCATGAATTTTAAATTGATTTCTATATTTTTTTTATTTTATAATAAAATAAATTCAGCAATTTGATATGTAGATAAGGCAGCGATTTTTTTTTTATTTCATGATAATATTGATATAAAATTATGTTTGAGTACATAATGTATTAAAATTACTAAAATAACACTATACCAAAAAATGAATTATATTTCTTAAAGTATATATTTGTGAATATTTGTGAATAATTTCTAAAGAAAAATAATATTTTTTTTATTTTTGTTTTAAAGTGGAAGTAAAATATTGAAAAATTTAGAATAAAAATAATAAGTTATTACTTTACTTTATTTACATAAATAAAACATAAAAAATATTGAATATAACTTATTATATTGAACTTCTACATAGTACATTTCTTAATAATAAATTCTTAATAATAAATTCTATAGAAAAAATGAATTTTTTTAACATATTTTAAATATTAACATTTTTTAAAATATTTTTTATATTATATATTATATATGTTTATATATATAATATTTTATGTATAAAATAAATGTATTATATATTTTTCTTCTAATAAATAATAATTTTATTTATATGATAATTTAATATTATAAATAAATTTAACTATATATTCCATATAAAACTTATAGTTAAATATAGTTATAAACTTATAGTTAAATATAGTTATAAAACTTTATCAATAGAAGAATTAGTAGAGCAATATATATATACTAATTTCAGTTCAATTTTTTCAAATAAATAATCTATCAGAAAATAGTAATCTATTAAAAAATATAGAAAATTTTTATATAGTTTTATATAATTTTAAATAGTATTATTAGAATTTACATAAAATAAAATTATTACATATTTTTTACATATTAGTTGAATATTTGAAACTTGTTATAATTGCAAAAAAATCTTGTGATAAGATTTAATGAGTAAAGAAGTAATTACAAGAAATAATTAATAATCGTGAAACAAAATTCTTCTTTCGCGTTTATTACGTCAATTTTATGGAAGTTGTCTTATCATGTCTTTGACGAATCGAAGTCTAATTAAAAATTCGTGAAATTCCATGATTTTGTCACTGAAAATAATCGTAAATTACTTTTCATATTCTTCTTATTTTTCTTTCACTATCGCTCACTCATTAAACTTTATCATATAATAGATTAAACTCTCTTTAAAATCTTGGCAATTGCTACCATAAAATATTAAAAAAAGAATACATGTATTAATTTTAAAAAAAGTTATGATATTGTTATTTTAAATAGCTATCATTGTAAATTTAAAGAAATTTTTCTTATTTATAAAATTATATAAAATTTATAAAATTAAATAAAATTGAGTGAAATTTTTGTCTTGTTTATTTTTTTGAAAAAATATATTATTTGTAGTAAAAAATAATGGGATAAACTTTTTTTATAAAAAAAAAGTTTTTTTGTCGTTTAAAGTTTAAAATAAAAAAGATTGAACTTTATTTTAGAATATAATTTTTTTTTAAGTAAAAAAATTTTTTTTGTTTAATAGAATAATTAATAATTAAATATCAGAAAAGAATAAACAAAGATAAAATATATCGATTTTTGGTTTAAAAATATATGTATTGTTGAAAAAATTATGTTATAAATAAATAATAATAAAAATTAATTTATATTAAATATTAAAAATTCGATATTCTTAATATACTATATGGTTTATTTTAATGTAATAATTCTTTAGGCAGAAATTTTTATTACTTATATAAACACTGTGCTCGTTTCCACTAACGATGTCAGGTCAATTTTGACAACAGAATATTTATAATCGATCTTCAAATTTATTATCGTGAAAATGACTATAATTTTATATCGAAATAATTAACTCATTTGAAATATAATTGCTTATTATATAATTAGATATGTTATTCAAATCTACATGCTTTAAGAAACTTTCAAATTGAAATATATTATTTATACATTACTCAAATAATAAATAGCTTTATTAAAAATTAATAAATATTATAAATAACTTTATTTTTAAATTATTATTTTAAAAATTTGAATTAAATTTATATAAAAAATATTATATATAAAAGTATATTATATATATAAATTTATATATAATATACTATTATATATAATAGTATATTATTTTTTTTTATATTACTTGAAATAAATTCCGCATAATTCAGAATAATTTTGTTTATTTTCGAACAATAGACGAGAATTATCAAGTAATGGCAAATTATAAAATAAATGTTATTTATCTCATAATTGTTTAAAATAATTATTTAAAAAATAAATTTAAGATAATTTAAGATAATTTTAAATTATCTTAAATTATCTTAAATAATTTATTTCAAATTATTTTAAATAATGTCATTTTTCATAAATATCTAATAGATAATCTTAAATTTTAATAGATAATGTTATCAAAATTTATGTAAGTTAATGTGAAATATACATATATTATTTATTATATTTACCATACAATATTTTACGATTATTTTAACATTTATTTATTTTATCAAGTTTAAAATTAAGATATAATTTATTATTCGAAATTATTTAAAAAATTTTAAACAAATTGATATTTTATCAAATAACATATATGATATTTTCAAATAATATTGAAAATAATGATTCAAAATAAATTATTTTAAATACTTTTTATCTTTTATTTCAATTTCAAATAAATTTAGTTAACATATTGGTTGAAAATCGCTGTTCTAAAACAATTTATCTATAGGCGCTGATACATATTGCAATGGAACTACCGATACAAATGATAGGTTTAAATCAATTGCTCATACGACACTATATGAGACATCACTTTACCATTTTATATATATGAACCATTGACTTAACCTCTCAGTGTCATATATATCTCATAAATTATCGTTTCTTTATAAATATTGTTTATTTCATAATTATTTAAAATAATTATCTACAGGAAATATCTATCTAATATAATTTCAAATTATTTTAAATAATGTGATTTTTCATATCATTTTAAATATCTACATTTCTAATAGATAATAGTAATCCTAAAATCCGTCATTCTTTATGCGTCTATATTGACTCAATTTTTTTATCTTATATCTTCATCGAATTAATATCAATAAATATCTAAATATAATTTTCTATATAAGAAATCTTTTACTCACAAGTTAAAATATATGAAGAGTATATGAAAGAGTAAACAGTACAGTAGTATGTACAATGTAGAAAGGACATTTCTAGTAATTCTGAAATAAAAAAAAAAAAAAGAAAGAGAGACAATTTCGTAGAATCTATTTATATAAAAGTATGAATAGAATTATTTATATAAAAAAAATTCCAATTCAACTTTTATTGTTAAATTGTTAAATCTATAATCAATATTTACAACATGTAATCAACATGTAATTAGCGTCTATAGGATATTTAAAAAAGTCGAAAGAGAAATATAAAGTAGAAATATAAAATATTGTAAATCAATAGGAGAAGTTGGAAGATTATGGATTCTAGTCTCGATATCCATCACGATAGCTTGCGTATCGTTTCTGTTGACTCTCTACCTGATATTTGCGAGAAAACTCACACGATGGGAAAAGATGCGAGCTGCTATAGGACGAAGTTTCGCTAGTAAAAAGATAAAGGTGAGTTAGAAACAAGATCTATCATTATCTGGAAAGCGATAATTTGTAAACAAAATTAAAAAATGTATATTAATTTTTTTAACAATCGAATTGTTTTTCTATAATAACTATACTGTAAAAGCAAAAAATACTTATATTGATTAATTAATATATAGTATTTATATTGATAATTAATTTTATCAAAAACATTGAATTTCATTTATTGACAAAACTTTAAAAAATAAATAACATATTTATAGAAGTCTATAAAATAATTTACAAAAAAAAAAAATTAATAAATAAGATGTATTTATAAGATAAAAGTGAAAATAATTCTATAAGAAATAATGAATCGAGAAAAAGGAATGATATTTTTTCATTTGAAACTTTGTTTTCGAGTAAATCAAATTTAAATATTATTAATGTACAAATAAAATTGGTTAATTTTTGATTGAATTCGAATAAACTATTGAAAAGAAGTTATTTTACATATGAAAGTAAATTTATAAAAAATATAAAAAATAAATTTTTTTAAAAATTAAATTTCGAAAAAATATATATATTCAATTATGATATATTCAATTTTGATTTTCTCTAAAAACAAATTATTTAAACAATAAAATTTTATTCTATATTTTTATTCTTATTTTAAAAAATATATATAGAAAAGCATTTATTATTTTTAATTTCTTTATCCTTCTTGTTTAAATTATTAAATTTGTACTTTACTACTTTTTAAAAAAAAAATTAAATAACTAAAATATAAATGCTTATATATACGAAAATATGATAAATTTGTATTATGTTTTATAATGAATAATTAAAACCACTGTTTTCACTTTCAACTTCATGATTTTATCTTTGAAACGCTTTCTCTCACATCACAATTATTTAAAAGAATTATACAAAAGAATTACTACCACTATTTTAGATTTCGAAATTTTGAAGAATTATTATTTTATAGAAATACAAAATTTTCAAATATGAAAGTTGAAATTGAATTTTGAACCAAAAATTACCACTTTTCAAAGAATTATGTTATTAATATAATATTTTATTATATATATATATTTTAAATAAGAAATAAAAATATCTTTTTAAAAGTATTTACTTAACTAATATTAAATATGATAAATTTGAAATAATTTATTATAATATTGATTAAAATATTAGTTGAAATAATTATTTAATTTTACAAATATGCAATAATTTCAATTTCAATTATATATATTTTAATATAAATATAAATTAAATATTTAAATTAAATATTTTTTCTATCATACAATAAAATATATTTTTATTGTCTTCAAGTATTGAAATCTTGTTCAATAGCAATTATAACTATGTATCAATAATTATTTTCAATAAATATTTAATATGTTCGTATTTATAAAAAATAAATAAACTCAATAAAATATTAATATTCACGTAAGTTTATTTATTAATCAAATTATTAAAAAAGTTTATTTTTCAAATAAATTGTTCTTTTTTTACATCTTTTTATTTATTTTCCTTGTGAAATATGATCACCAAAAATAATATTTAAAATAATCAATTCAAAATTTAAAATATATTTCTTTTTTATAATTTTTTTCAATACACTTTTAAAGAATTATTATTAATAATTTCATTTAATTTAATTTAAATAAATATTTATAGAATTGAATATATATAGAAATATCTATTGTTATGTTTATCAATATAATCTTAAAATAAATTAATAAATACTATTTCATTTTAATAAAACGATTTCAATAATAATTTTTATTTTAAATATATCTATTTACCATTGACAATCAAATTACTCGATTAGCGAATCTTTATTATGTTAATTCAACGAATATTTTTCTTTTCAGAGAATGTCGAGCAATAACAGTGACAATAGTGTGAATAAAACCAACAATAATAACAATGATCGTAATAGAGCAACGCTCCAAGATGCGGAATTGGGCACATCAAAGCAAAACGGATTGAAATTAACGATGCCCACAATCAGCGCAAGCGTGGCTCCATCTCGATATTCAGAGAACGAAACCAGACATGGAAACGGAAGTTCAGCCGGAAGTGGGAGCGGTAGCGGGACTGCAGTCAGTAATGTGACTCCAAACACCACCAGCACCTCACTCTCGAGAAGGCATCCAAGCGAGGATACCACTCTCGATTACGCTTATGACAATCCAGCGATGACACCAAGCCCGGAATCCGTCCAGTTAAGAACGAAGCGCGAGAGTTCCTTTTAAATTCGAATCGAAATTGAATCGATTCGTGTGCTCCATTCGGATAATAACTATGACAGTTTATTGAAAAAGCAATCTCCTCACCGATTTTAACGAGCTTGAAGTAGTGTTTAGTAGTGTATAGAGTGGTATATAGTGTAGTAGATATGGACATAAATATATGTGTATAGAATAGACTCTTAGGAACGCGAGAAGAAAACTAGAAGATATGAAGCCACCTGTATATATAAATTAGTGGTGCACTCTACAGGCAAGTTGAGTTATTAGTAGTTACTCAGTTATTAGTGTTATTTGAAGTTATTTGACATATTAATATGGATTCAATAAAATTCAATTTTGATTTCGGTTTCAATATCGCAGAACTTTAGAAACCAATCAATGCTAATTAAAGATGAAATATGAGATTTTTAATTGTACGTAGAAATGTTCGAATTTCTCAAGTTTGCTCGTTGCCTTGATAAAATTTTTTATCCTGCAGTGATAAAACAATGAATAAAAAGAAATTAAAGAAAATAGAAAATAAATACAAGATATATATAGGTACAATATTATTATAATCAATTTAATATCGTTTTAAGTATATTGTGATTAATCTCATTTTCATCAGCAAAATCATACGAGTGATAAACATATTTTTATAAAAAAGAAATCAAAATTATATTTTAATTTATTATATTTGAATGCGAGCAAAAATGCTTCGAATTACCGAATTAGATATATTGAATTGCACAATTGACTGATTCTAAGATTTCCTTATTGCAACCTATTATGGAGATACACGTTGTTAAGGACATTTTGAGGAATTTTTTTCTGTATAGGTCGATCTTGATTTTTGAATTATATGAGTTAATTTTATATGGTATAAAAATATTTTTTATATTATATAATGTTTATACTTTTGTTTTTGCATTTTTGCATTTTTGCATCTAGTATGTATTTCTTACATAAATAATATCTAACTTATCTTAAATCGTTTTTCAATAAATTGTTTTTTTTTTAAACTAGATAAAAATATAATTAGGTATATAGTGAATATATCTAATATATATCTAAAAATTATCTAACTTGCTATATTTGAATAATATATTAAATACAAATTTATTTTTATCAGCAAATCAATCTAAAGACAAAAATATATTTGAAAATAAAACTTTCGCGAATTATTTTTAAAAAATATACTTACAAAAGAAGAATTCTCGATTTCTTAATAAAAATTACCTAATAGTTTATAGTGTGAAAAATATTTTTAACATATAACTTGAGAAAATTGAGACAACTAATCAATTACATTATACGTATAAAAAAAATTGCTGAAAATGTCCTTAATTAATATATTTCAGACTCATTGAAATCAGTGAGGAAATTTACGAGCTTTTCAACAAAATCATCTTTAACTTGTAAATAGAATATTTCTAAGTACTTAATCGCGCTCGTCCGTGCGAAAAATCACGCGACTTCACGCAGATCCTTATCAGCCATTCCGTCCATAATGAAAGGCCTTTCGAGCGAGAGTTGGCCGGTGACTATAACGAGGTCAACCTTCGCATAGGTCAGCGACGGTGCACCGACCGACCGATCGATCGAGGAACAAGCGCCACGCTCAATTCAAATGCTCAACCCTTGAGTTTTTTACTCGTATCGTGTCTTTCGGACAATTGCGCGCGTTTCTCTCTCTCTCTCTCTCTCTCTCTATTTCTTTCTTTTTTATAAATATAGATAATAGATGATATTAAAATTAAAAGTATTTTATATTGATTAAGTATTCGAAAATTGGACTTTAAGTACTTAATGAAATTGATTTTTTATTGAATGTAATTTGAGTTTAGATTTTTCTTTGTACAATAATCCTCAGTTAACGGAATTAGGTTAGAATGTACCAGTTAAAGGTTAAAAATATTTTGAAAATTATTGATGATTTTTAGATTTTTAGATTTATATATAAATCTAAATATAATATTTTAAAAATATTTTCTATAAATAAGAATGGAAAAAAGTATTCATCTTTGTTGTAATATTATATATAATATATATATTTAAAGTTTTTGAAATTGATTGACGAAGCAGTAATTTAAGCAGTTCAAGAAATCTATTATTACAGTTAAAGCTATTGCTTATCAACTGATTGTCATTTGTCCATTTTCAGGAGTGAATTGATATCATTATTTTATAGTTATTTTTAATAATTATTTTTATTTTTTAGATTATATAAAAAAATTTATGAATTTTATTGTTATTGTGAATGAAAAGATATATCAAAATCGCCAAGTAAAAATTATGAACAAATTATTATTTATAAAAATATCTTTTTCTTAATTTGCAGGGAAATTTGTGAATCTATGTCGATTAAATGCATTTATTTATATCTACTGCGTTGTTTTCTTGGATCGACTTTAGAGACACATATATGGTTTAAAAAATTGAAGTTTCAATTTCAGAAATTAATAGATATAACTTTACGAAGAGTTAAATGGACAGAAAGTGCAGTTAACCAGATACTATCGAATATAGAAAATAATAAATGAAAAAAAGAAGTTTAAGAATCAAAATAAATTGTATATTTCATAGTAAAAAAAAGTTTAAGAATCAAAATAATATTGTATGTTTCGTAGTTATATGTTATATAATGGAAATCTTCTTTGATAGAAATGAATAACAAGCATTTATACTCTGATTAGTGATTAACTTAATCAGTATTGAAATATTAGTATTCCAGGAACTAGTTACAAGTATTTTTATAAATGAAATTATGAAAGTGATTAGCTATGAGTTTCTATAATGTTGTAATAATAGTTTTATGACTTTTAATTTTTCTTATAATCAAAAGTGTTATGTGATTTTGAAATATATATATCTGATTTTGAAATATATATATATATATATATATATTTTGAAATATAAAATCTGGATACAGTTTAGTGCCTTTTCTACAGTGACTAGTGATTTCGATGTTTCGCAAATTTTTCTTATAAATCAGAAATATCAAATGATATCAGAAATATATTTCTTATATATCAGAAATATTTTAATTATAAAAAGTGCTAGATCATTTCGTGTTATCAATTTTTATTTTTATACATGATAAAATATATCAAGAGGATGCCTTAGCGAGCCTTAGAAAAGAAAGATATGTGAATTTACAAATTATGGGTTTATGAGTTTCGAAGTGCAATGTTTATGTTTGAACATTTGAAAGTGAATGTTGAATAGAGAATGATTTGAATATTTGAAGATGAATGTTAAGAATATAGAATTGCTAGAATAGAAACAAAATATCTAAAAAGAATGTCTAAAAAGAAGGCGTTTTAATAATTAATGGAAAGTATCGATATCATCAAAAATCTAATTCAATTTTTGAATCCAAAATAAATTATCTCATATTTTTCTTCCATTTTTAAAATTCAGAAGTAAAAAATTAAATGAAATTAGAAACATTTATATAAATTTATAATTTATTTGTGATTTTTTAAAATGCAATTTTTAAATATTCGAAGATAAATATTAAATTAAGATGTTATAATAAATTATAGTTGATATAAGCAAACTTGCTAGAAAAATTTATTTTATGCAAAGAAACTAGTTGCTTAGTTATTGGTTTTTTTATCCGTTATTCTTTCATTTTCTAAATAATTTGAGTAGTTCATTAATTATATTACTTTCTCTTATTCTTATTACTAAGTATATCTTATTACTAAGTTTAAAACTATCAATTTTAAAATAAATTAAACATTTAAGATCTGAAATAAGGAATTATTATCTAGTTGTTTATTATCAAATATATTATTCAGTTTGATTTTATTCTAAAATAGTAAAGTTGTTATCGACTTTGTTACAACAATATTTTTTAGAAAAGAATGGAATATATCCTGTCACTAAGCAATTTTTAATATATAAAGATTTATGGCTTATTTTACATTATTATTATGGCGTATTTTCACAGATTTTTTACTTTATGAGCTTTTTCAGATAACTTCAAATAAAGAAAAATAAATTATTAATTTTGAATAAGAAAACAATTTCTTATTTCAGATCAAAACTGTCTTATTTTCTTTCATTTTTTCTATAAAGGAAATTTTTTTAAAAATATTGCATATAGAAATAAAGTGATGAAAAATGGAAGAAGATGTCTTCATAGTAAAAAAAAGATAATTGAAAGAAGATATCTAAGATTTTTTAATTTTAAATTTCAAAATATTTACAGGATCTTGAATCTTCTTCTTCTTACTACTATAATCATTAGACTACTAATTTATATACTTAATAATTATGTACTTAATAATTGATAAATTCAAGAGAGATTCTACATTAACCGAAAGAAAGAGAAACAGAGAGAGAAAGAATTCATTCGTGAGGTGAACCTCGCTACCTTAGGATAATAAGTCCCGTACAACAATCGTTATAATCTTGTCTCGTTCAGCGTTTCGATCTTCCTCGTCGTAGATATTATCGTAGATTATATAATCATCGACGACGAGAAATCGATGTCTTCCAACGAAACGATACATCATTTCTGTTCGAGTCAAAAAAAAAAAAAAAAAAGAAAACGTTCATTTGTATTGTTTGCAGATATTTTTAGTTTTAAGATGTTTTTCGTTATTAAATAAATGCAAGTGTGCACATGAGATTTACACCTTTAATGTGATTTTATTTTCTCTCTTTATTACACATTGTATTTTATCAATAGAAATAGGTAAAAAAAAATTGGGAAAAGAAAAAAAAAGGTAGATGTAGTTACGATTAAAATTGTTTCTGCTTTGGATTAGATTGATAAGAAAAATAATTGATTTTTTAGTTATAAATTATTAAATTTATATTAATTTATAACGAACAGAATATTTTAAATTATTAAAATTTTTATGAATACTTTGATTTAATATTATGATTTGATAAAAATGACAAAATGACAATATTTTAATTATCATTTTAAAAAAAATTACAAAATTTGTCTTTATTATTTCTTCCATATTTAAAGTTTTTAATAACAAATAAGTTTTAAAATTCTTTATTATTAATTAAACGTGACAGATGTTTCATTTAAATGAAAACAATTAAATACATATCTCAGAAAAAATTCTAATTATAAGAAAAATGTTTTTATAAAAATTATTTGTATACATTATATGATTAATTTTTATATAGAATTTAACATGTAAAAAATATTTCATTTTAATTTTTGAATGCAATTATTTTTTAAATTAAAGGTAATTTTAAAAAACTGTTTGAAATAGAATTATTTTAAAAAAGATATTTTATAATAATCACAAATGTATAAATTTTTTTTCTAATGGTAATTCTTTAAATGGATTATTAAAAAATCTGATTGCCAAGTAAATTTTTTAATAATTTTTTTTTTAAATAAAAAACAACCATTATTCATTAATATTTTAATATCCATTGTCATTTTCTTAATTATTATCGATCTATACTTTTTTGTAAAAAAATAAATTGCATTAATTAGTGAAAAAAAATTATATGATTCCATTTAAAAAAATATATGCACATTCATATATGATCTTTATATATCTATTTATAAAAAAATTAATGTTTATACTAATATTTAATTAATATTTATACTTATATGTTTTTACGTTTAAATATATTCATAAAACTTTTTTCTTTTTATAATTTCAGTTTCATTTCTATAGTTTTTATTTAAACAAAGCATTCTGTATTTCTATTATTATCTATTCTATACAAAATTCTATTAATATAATATTAAATATGATTAATTATAATTAATATTATTATAATTTTATACTTTTTTTTTTTTATTCTTTTAATCTCAAATTATTTATTGAGATCTTCAGATGCTAACTTATGATATTTGGATTTTTTATAAAGTTCCAATCTTGATAATAATACAAAATTGCAAGAAACGCATTTTTTTATTTAAAATTATCATTTTTTCAGAAACAATATTATTTTATATACTTATCTAAAATCTAGCCTATTACAGAGAAATTTTATTAAATCGGAAATGATCGGCAAAAGATAACGATTTCGATCGATCACGGTCGATAATGAAGAGCGAGGCAGATGGCAGTTCTGGCGTGATTGGCGTACAAGGCGTTGTTGGATAAGACGAACATGTATG
Source organism: Apis laboriosa (assembly GCF_014066325.1). Taxonomy (NCBI): domain Eukaryota; kingdom Metazoa; phylum Arthropoda; class Insecta; order Hymenoptera; family Apidae; genus Apis; species Apis laboriosa. The sequence continues at coordinate 1,440,606 of NW_025223765.1, forward strand.
TCTGGCCATTACTAATTCCTTTGTGTTTTTTTCAGGCTTGGTCAACACTACGTAGACTTTTGGAAGAAATAAGCAAATCAATTGCACCAATCCATTCAGTGACAGTGAAAGAGCCAATGTGATTACTTTAACGACATTCTTAGTTGATGTCAGGTATAAAGGCACAAATGCCAACCATAATATGATTGTTGCATAATTTGCGAACGCGATACATCGTGTCTCATTGAAGCCATCCGGACATTTTCTTGTCTTGATTGCATAGAACGTGGACGCAACTGAAACAATAGAGAAAACAAAAAAAAATGAAATAAACAGTAAAATAAATTATACATGATAAAGTATATAAGTATATAATATTAAAATAAACGAATCAAAGTAATGAACAAAATGTTATTCATATAATAAAATGTATCGGTTGCAACTACATTCAATTATTAAATGTTAGAAATTACGAAATTATTTAATATTATTTTTTCAATGATTTTATAAATGTTTCAACAATAGATTAAATTGTTTTATTTTAATCTAGTAGATTTGATATATCTATATACAATTGTTTTATATTAATAACAACAATAATTTTATATCAAATTGGAATAAAAAAATATTAATTATTTATAACTTGCTCTTAATTTTATTCATTATTTTTCATTTTTATTCATATTTTTATTGATAATAAATATTACTATAATCCTATATTATAATGAATAAATTAATATTCTTTTTTTTATTAAAATATTTTAAAATTGAAAATATAATATTCATTGCATCGATCATATGCATTTTTTTATTAATTCAAATTATCGCGTTTGAAGTCTACACATAATGAATTCTTATCAATATAAAAATATAAAAAAATAATTAAATGGATTGAAATCTAATTAGATTTGTGAAACTTAATTCAAAATTCTCGAAATTCAGAATGCTAATTCTTTTCTGTTTCTTTTCTTTTTTTTTATGTAATAAAAAAATTTTTATTTTTGAAAATTTTCAAATTCAGATTTATAACTAGCTAATAATAACAGTAGTCATCTTCTTAGCTTGCAAAAAAGTTTTTATTTTTATATTTTGTAATTTTTTGCATAGAAACTATTAGAATATAAAATCAATTTATTATTTAAATAAAAATTAATTCAGATTTTCATAAATTGTAAAGAATTATATAAATTATTCTTTATTCAGTTTAAAGTTTCGAATTATAAAAATATTATGAACAATTATTATGAGCAAAAAGTTTTAAAATTAAAACTTCTTAAACTTTGAAAACTTTTAAGATTTCACATCAATAAAAATTATTTCTAAAATGAATCGTTTTACTTTGTCTCTTCGTCTAATACTTATATTACATATAGCTCAATAAATAAGTTTTAAATGATATTTTTTTGCATAACAATTTTTGTTTTTTTTTTGTATCTAAAATAATAATAACCGAATAATCAAAAATTGGACATAAATATATTAACACCCTATATACGACAAAAACTTTCATGTATTATATCCTGATATTAATAACAGTTACTGTAAGGTAAATATGGGACAATATGAGGTAAAATGAGAAAATGTTGTTTACAAACAATTTAAATAATACAGTACTTTCGTGATCGTATCAGTGGGTATAAGTATAAGAAAGAGCATTAGTTATCGAATATCTGTGTTAGAGAACATACGTCTTACGAATTATGATATTATTATAATTTTGTATTTTCAAAAGAAGAATATAAATAGAAATTTAAAAAACTAAAAGTTTGCGTTAATGCCAGTTTTTTTTTTATATATTTTGTTTCATCAAAAGAGGTGAGTTAGCCTTCTTTCATACTGGATTTGTGTGCATTTTACACAATTTTTTCACACGATAATTTATATGCGATATATAATAAAGAATATAATATTTATATTTGATGAAATAATAAATATTCAATGAAAAAGTATCGATATTTTAAATTATTAATATAATTTCGTGAAAAAAAAGTTGTATAACAAAGCAAACAGTCTCAAAATTCATTTCAATTTTTATCAGTTTATTGTTTTTATAGATGTTTTTATATCATTAATAAATAGAAAAATAAATATATTTTTCTTTTTTTCTTTTGGAAAAATTTAATCGAAAAGATACTAAAAAATTTTTTCACAATTGAACTCAAACTTTGAAACAAATTGAATGATAAATCTTCCTCTTCAACAATTTTATTATTATTATTATAATAATAATAAATAATAATAAATTTGTTACATGATTTTTTTTTTGATTTCAATTATTGAACTTTCAAGGTTATAAAAGTTTCAAACAATAACAAAATTTAACAATAATTTTAACAAATTCTAATAAATGAAAATTGACATCTGAAAAATCATGAAAATCACTAACTCAAAAAAAAAAAAAAAATAAAATTAATTTTGATTATCTCTACATATAATAGGATAATCCTTAATTGTATGTATTCACTCTTCGTAATTGAACTTTGAATTATAATTTGAATATAACTCAAAATTTAATAAATAATAAAATTAATAAATTCTAATAAAATATAGCAAAATAATAATAATAAAATATAACCAATAAATTGACATTTGAAAAATCATGAAAATCATTGATTAAAAAAAAAAATTTTTTTTAATTTCGATTATCATTAATACAACTTCTTGATTATACGATTTTCTTAAAAACAAAGATTTAAGCGGAGAAAAGAAAATAAAATCTTATTATTTCTTATTTTTTGTTTATTTTCACATATAAAATAATTTTCCGTCGATATTTGATAAATTTTCGAAAACAATTGATTTATTCGAAAACGAAGCTTTAAATCCAAAATTTTTATTTTTTCTTTTCTACTTATTATTTCACATAAAATCATTTAATCGCATTATTAGAGATCATCTTGTCATTCTATCAACGTAAATATTGAATATATAAATATAAGATGTTTTTCATCTTATAATAAATTTTATTTTTCACATCAAGATACGTAAAAAATTTAGCTATTTAAAAAAAAGTTATTCTTTCTATCTCAATTTTTGGAATATGAAGACAAATATATATTTACTATAAAAATGTTTTAATAGAATGTTTTAAAAGAATATATGTATAATATATTTAATTTTGTTAATATTATTCTTTATGTCTCACTTTATTGCCTCTTTATTGTCTTAAATGAACTTTTTATCGAAGCTTTCGAATATAAATTTTTTTTGGAATTCCGATATTTCGTAGACATTGCAATTCATTTCATTAGAAATCGAAATATATATATATTTTGTGTATTTATAAATTTTGTATAAATATACATTGTTAGCATATAATGTCGTTATATTAATAGTGTATCTTTTAATTTATGATGAATTAATGGCAGATTTGGACAAATGTTAATTACTAGCTGATAAATAAATTTCTTTATTTTGATTTTATGTATATTATATGGTTAAATAAAAAATTAAAGAATTGATTATTTGAGAAAATATTTTTTTATATCTTTTTTATATTTTTTTTTATATCTTAATTGAAAATTTATTCTTTATTTCTTAAATAATATTCAATATAAATATTAAACTAAATGATTTTATTAACAATAATATATAATAATAATTGTACTAAGTGTTTTAATAACAAATATTAATAACAAATCTTAATAAAGAATTATTAAAAATTGATTATATAAATAATAATTTTTTCTTGAATATTTTAAAGTTTATTTATTAGAATATCTGCAATAATATTTTTTTGTAATATAAATTTATATATATATATATAAATTTAAAATTATTAAAGATAAAGTTATTTTCATTGAAGTTAATGATCTTTACCGTTTTTTGTTGTAAAACAAAATAAAAAATTGAAATTATCTTTAAAATTTCACAATTTTAAACGATTTTATCATCGTTTAACCCTTTCAAATATTATAAGACATCAAAGAAACTATTACTTAATACTTTGAAAGGTTGAATGATTATTAAATAAAATAAAATATTATCAAGTGCTTTGAGTTTTTTGTTTTTTATTACTAAAAAATTTTGAAAAATTCTTCAACAAATTTTAATTTTTTTTTTTAATTTAGAATAATTTTAATTTAAAAAAAAACTAAACAATGTGTCAATTTCACTGAAGAAGTTGAAACATTTTTTAAAATAAACTCCAATCATTTTTCTTGGGATTCTTTTGTCATTTTGTCTTTTTTTTTTTGAATTCTGAAATCCATTTCTGAATTTTTCGTTGCTTTATCATATATTTTAAATAAAAAATGCATTGAATGCTAAAGTATTATTGTACTTACCGGTCAACAAGAATGGATAGAATAAACCAATCACGTAAGAACCGTTCTCAGAACCTCGACAAATTCTGACATTCGCAGATCTTCTAGAATACGAGTGTTCGACAGCTGGTAGTTCCTTCAGTAACCAACCCGCATCGAATACGATTTCGATCAGAATTAAGATCGATGCGATCATTAATTGAGATCGTGGGCTGGTAAAGCTGTGAATATATTATTATACGTTATTCAGAATTAATGTCTAAAAAATAATTTCTAAAAATATGGAAACATTCATTAACTAGTTAACTCAGATTCTTAAGGTAATTTCAAGCAATATTTTTCTTTGTAAAAATTTTCGTTACAATTTTGTTAACAAAAAACACTAACCAATCACAAAGCGCATAGCCTAATCGAATCGATAGTGTTGGCTACGAACCACTAATCGAACTCGAACAAGTTTAAGCAACATGAAGAAAATATGTTGAATATAACCGGTTAAATATTTTTTTATCAATAAATAAATTATATCGAATTATATCATGAACATAATAAATAAATAAACTAATAAATAAATAAACTATAATATTCAATATATTTTCGTGCTCGATAAACATTTTATAATCAATATTATTGTTTTGTTAACAAGTCATTAACAAACAACTGTAACGAAAATTTCTGCAAAATGTTGCTTAAAATTATTTCAGGAATGTCTAATTAAGAAATGTTCTCATATTTTTAAGATAGCCTATATATTATTATTATTAAGGAACATTATTCAATTGATGAGATTGAATAATTAATTCTATTAATTATTACTTTTTATATTTTCATTTTTTTATAATTATTTTTATTATTATATATACTATATATAATTAATAAATATATATTATTTTTTTTATTACTATATATACTAATTTACCAATTTTATATTATTTCTCTTATTTTTGATAATATTGTTATGAATAATTAGTAATAATATATCTAACATGAAATTCATTTATTCTGTAAATTGAGATACTAGAAAAGAAGATTTTCGGAATTATTGACATAAGAAGAAATTTTATAATATAATTAATAAATGATAAATAAATATAATTAATAAATTAATAAATGATAAATAAATATAATTAATAAATGACAAAATTAATAATTTTGTTGTTATATTTATAATTTTTATAATTTTATTTAATATTATATTAATTTAGTTCGAAAATATATAAAAAATTGGTTATACGAAAGTATAAGCTAAAAAAAGTTATTGAAAGTTTGACTTTAAAAGATAAACAAAGAAGAAAAATAAAGGAAAAAAAATATCATCTGTTTAAAATCAATTATTTTATTATATAATAATAAATTTTAACAAATAATAATTAATAATTGAAAAAAATTCATAATAAATGATAATGATATAATAATATTACAATTAATGAATAATAGATATTAGAATATCATTAAATATGTTTTAAAGCTAATTATTCAATTGAAAGACATAATATGTATTGTCTTCGAAATATTAACTGCATTCTTTTTCAAGAGTCAAATTATGAAAGTCGTGAAGAACATTTCTACCACGTAATCTAATATAAATATAATTGTTTATAATATATATTATGTTTATGATTTTATCGAAATTTAAATGTTTATAATATAAAAATTTTATAATCTGGAATTATTATATAGAATATATTATTATATAGAATGTTTTATTTAAATCGATTTATTCTCATATATTTCGAAAATCGATGATAATAAGATAAGGAAAGGATTAAAAAAAGAATATCATTTTGTGTATTTTTCTTTGTCTTTCATATAGTAAATTTTACAATATTGAATGTTAAAATACATTTCAAATTAATAATAGATTTTTTGCACAAGTGACTTATTAATAATTTAAAAAAAAATGATTAGCTATATTGATTTATGAAATAATATATATTGAAAAATTATAATTATAATTTTATATAAAAAAAAATTAATGTAAATATATTTTTCTTGTTTCAATCTGAAAAAAATTTCTTATTCAAAATTTCTTAATCAAATAATATATTAAATTCAATTTTTGTAAAAAGTTTCGAAAAATATTTTTCAATGTTATCAATGCTATCAATAATCTATTTAAATGAGACATTTTGTATAAATAAATATAAAAAAAAATCATACACATTTAAAAGTTCTTATGATTTATTAAAAATTTTAGGCGATCTAATATTGGACTGCAATTTAAATTGAGAAACACTGTCTTGTTATCTTACAATATGAAAGAAACAATATTTGTTTGTTTATTTAAAAATTATTTCAATTACTTTTTTATTTCCTTTGATCGATAAAATTATCACAAATGTATTAGATAATTACATTATTTAATTAAAAATTTAATTATTATTACTCATTTATATTTATTATTATTATTATAATTTTTTTCTAATTAACATTTTGTATCAAAATCATCTTACAAAATCAAAAATTTTATTTTAATGTGAAATAAATAAAGAAATAGAACAAGACAGTGTTATTTGAATTTTTAAATATTCATTAATATTCGTTCATTAATATATTTATAAATCTATTCCATTTCTAGAAAATAGAATTTATAAAGCAAAGATTAGAATAGGTATTATTGTATTATTTATCATTATTTTATTATTATTCATTTATTTTTTTTTATATTACAATTTATTTTTATGTAATAATAGAAATAATTCATTTTGAACAGACAGTTTTTTCTTTTTTTAATTTTTTTAATTTTCTTTCGTCTTCTTTTTAATAATTTTTCAAGTTATACTAACTTTTAATATTTTTAATTTTTGGTAATTTATATATATACATTTATGGTCTATATTTATGATATACATATATTTTCGAGTTATATAGCATATTAATATATTCGTGATATTAGAGGCTAAAACAAAATTATTATTCAAAATTCAAAAATTATTATACAAAAATATTAATTGAAGTGTTAATTTATTTATCAAGTTATAAATTTGTATCAGATGAAAATAAGATAGTGAGAGTGAAATCATTCAATCATTCAATCATTCTATTATTCTATCATCTATCATTCTATCATTTTATCACTGCAATCTGAATTCTATCTATTCACTTCATCTAACGCGATTTAAACTGATTATAAATAATAAATAAATCTCAATCGGATGAAATTTTATTCTTTTAGACACAAAGTTTTATAGATATTTTTTCAATTGCTTTTTAAATTGATAGAATTTGAAAAGTAGATTCTAAAAACAATTTTAAAATTTATAGTTAAAAATTATAAATGTTTAAATATAATTCAATATTTTAGACCTAGATCTAGATCTTTTTTCATTTTTTAAATAAAAAATTCATTTCATTTTTTTCATTTAATAAATAAAAATTTAATTAGTCATTTCAATCATAAATGAGAAAAAAAATGAATATCCGAAATATTTGAAAAATTTATAGAACCATACCAATGGAATATTAGTTCTATTCTATTTAAAAAATGATCGATATTTTTTATCAAAAATTTTATTGTCATCAATCGAACAATGTTGATAAATTTCGAAATCGAAATCTCTTTACCGTCGTGGACTTCGTCCAGGATCGTTGAATATTCTATGAATCCTGTTGATCTTAGTCGTGAGTGCAGCGTAGCAAACCGTGTAACAAAATCCAATTCCAAAACGAACTATGGCGCAACTCTTGACACTAGGCTTAGTCACGACGGCGAACGTCATTGAGAAGCATCCAAACGCGCCGAGCAACAGCAAGAAGGATAATTCTCTGCCAGACGCTTTGATCATTGGAGTCTCGCGGTAAATCCAAAACACCGAACAAACGAACATGGTTAGACCTATACCTGTAACGCAATTTTGAGATTCTCTAAATCGTTGGCTGCTTCAGTAATAATATAACCTTAATTAAATATCAACATAACCTTAATTCGATTTTCAGCAGAATTATGCGTTTATTGCCATTTTGAGGGAATTAAAGTAAAGAAAAAATAGTAGTAAAAATAGAAAAATAGTAGTAAAAGAAAAAATATAATGTTAAGTTAATAAATTAAAAATTAGCAATGTTATGATGAACGATAATAAAATTACGACTAATGTGCTTTGCGATTTTTCATATTTGGACTTTCCATATTTTTTATCACGCTTGGATTAAGTTAGATTAAAACACAAAATCGCTTATTATTGTACTATTACTTAAGTTTGTGTTTTAATTAAAACATTTTATTTATAAGAGAAGATTGATAAGAAATCAATTATTTAAAAAATAAAGAAAGTTTTCTTCACAATATTTATTTTATACATGTTATGAGACAAACTTTATATGTGTATTGTTTGTCTATGAGAAAATGACAGAGGAATAATGAAAATATCTTTTCTAATCATACTATAATCTATTCATTGAATCGAGTCACCAGTTGTAAACATAATATTTATGTATTGTATTATGTATTAATATAAATGTACTTATATAGTAAAATTCTCATAGATTATGAGAGCATATTTTGTCAATAGTTAATATTCTCCTAACAGAATGAATTTATGCCAAAACTTGAAAATCATTGTCATAACATCATTTTTTTTTTCCAATTATATTTAATATATTCATTTATTTTCTTCAAGCTTTCTTCAATATACTTTATATATATAACTGTTTCGATCAATTATGAAAATACGTGTGACACAAAGTATTTTTTACTTAGCATAGTAGTTGAATAACGCGATATGCTATCACTTTTACTATTAAAAGACTCGATTCTTTGAATTTCTGAGAAAAATATGTGATGTCATATTATTACTATTATTACTATTTTGTTATTAGACATATAGGCAAATTTTCATATCATGTCACGTCATGTTATTCTCACTACCACTATTATATTAGACAGAGATACATCACGTGATCAGTTTCGTTAAAACCAAGTATCGCATCTTATCTGCCTAATGTATCGGCAATGGAGATAATATGACTATCCAATCTTCTTCTCGAACAGTTGTTTATAAATAATCAAAGATTATGAATCTGGCTTTCCATCTCTTACATTTTTTCCTCAAGAAGTTGCACGACTCTTATTTACCCGATTCTTATATCACGAACAAACTATTACGTATAATCACTAAAACAAATAGTAAAGTATAATTAGAAATGATTAAAAAAATATTATGTAATCTGTTAATAATATAATAAGACTCGTGTGACTGGAGTTTCAAGTTCTGCAACTGGTAATTCGTAACTTTTCTCCCTACTCCTTGAAGCATGAAAAAAGAGTAGAAAGAAGATTAACTTATATAATTGTAAATGTATATTCACAATTACGTAAAATTAATGTATGTGGTTCTTCTTTCCATTCCTATATTCCTCCTATCATGAAGAAAAATGGAAAAGGCTAAGAATAAATATTATTATGTTTATATTTATATTTATAGTTTATATATTTGCATTTATATGAAGTAAAGCACGATAGGAGAATATAAATAATCCATGAGAAAATTAGCATACTATAGAAGTAAAGCAACAACGGGAAAGAAATTGTCCTGTTTTAAAGATATGATATTATTCTTCTACATTATTCTATATTATTCTATATTTCGAACAAACAAAAAAAAGCACAATTGATTCGTCAGTTAGCTAGACGTGATGTATTAAATAAAAAGAAAAGACAGGTTAAATTCTCTGCCTGAGATTACCGGAAACGGCTATTATTATCGCAACAATCGCCCAGGGATTCGAATATTCAACGAATTCTTCGGGAATAGGATCGCATCCGGTTCCATTCTCGGTCGGTATCGTACCCAGTGCGCAGTCCTTGCACGTCTGTTCGTTCACTTTGTACTGATAGAGGCCGCAACTCTGGCATGTCCAACAGCAAGGATCTTCCTTCTTTGGATACATGATGCGATTCGAACTGCATGGATGGGAACATGAAGAAGTAGGGAACTCGGTCGCTTGTTCGCCACGAAATCGCAATTTGTCTCGATCCAGTTGTAATATCGGTTGTTCTCTTTCATTCACTGTGTGATGAACATAAGAAAATACATACTATCCCTAATAAATTAAATATTTTATTTTAAAAAAATATATTTAAAAACGCGAAATTCATTAGGTATATTGTAATTTTTGAAATGTAAAATGATATGGTGTAAATATAAAACACATAAAGTATAGTATGATATAAAGCAAATACAAAAAAGAATATCTTAAATTTTCGTATATTGTGAACTAAAATATAGTGAAAAAGCAAAATGATAATTGAAGAAAATATGAAAATTGGTTGAAAAATAATGCTTATATCTCGAAAACGAAAAAAATACTTGCTTATATCTCGAAAACGAAGAGGTATTCAAGAAAGTGAAAATAAAAATGAAAGTATAATTCGTTACAAAATTGTATTTTTGCTTATTTTTTAATATAGTATTTATTTAAAAAAAATTTTTTGATAAAATTTTTTTTATTTTATTAAAGTAAAGATTATAACACAATAGTTTGAAAACATGCAAAATGTAAAAATTGTAATAGTTCTTTCAAGTAATATTGTTTAATAAATTTAAACAAAAATAATATTGAAATAAATACTCTTAATATATTTAATGATATCAAAAATCGAATAAAATTTTCAATAATATATACTGATATATACTGATTTTCAATATTGATTTTCACACAAAAAACAATTATTTTTCGTACAAAAAAAAACAATCAAAATGACTGTGACAATGATTGCACTCGCGATAGTTAGTGATGGATAAGAGCTCGATAGCTTGAGCTTGATAGAATGATCTTTCAATTGATCAGCTGGATATTCGTAGCAGGTAATATATTTTTTTACAACAATAAATAGATTGTATTATAATTGTAATATGCTTGTTTATACGAGATATAAGTCTCTCACAATATCATAATAAGATCGTATTTAATAATCAAAATGCAATGCGTGGTTATAAAATTATCTATTGATTCTATCCGGCGGTATGATTTGCTCACAGAGATGGACAAAATTTTAATAATTGAAGTTGAAAATTGTTTTTTGCAAAGCATCGAATAACAGATAATTGTATTGCCAAATGGTATGGTTATATGATATTATATATTATCAATTATACTAGCTATGAATAAATATTATTCAAACATTTTAATAAGTTATTTAAAATAACTTTATTTGAACATTTTAATTAGTTACTTCTTCAACGATATCCAAAATATGTTCATTGTTAATTAAATTTTTCTTTTTTTTTTCGTGAATGTTCTCAGAAATCCCTTCCACAGTTCAATTGAAAGGATCATGGTAGGGCATAACAATAGCCAATAAGATCATGGAAAATTCTTCGATTAAGTTGGTCACACAAAGATATGATCAGAGTTCAGAAGCCGTTGAAAAAGTAACTAGTTAAAAATTTCGAATAAATTTAGTTTAAGTAATTACTTATTAAAATAATTGGATAATTATTTATAATTAATTTTATTAATTATTTATAGCTATTATAGTTGATATAATATATAATGTCATAAAATCTTGTTAAAAATTTAGAATAAAGTTATTTTAAGTTATTATTTAAATAACTTTATTTAAAATGTTTGAATAACATTTATTCATGACTGTTATAGTTGATTCATTGTTCACATAACTTTAACCTCGATCGGTTAACATTATAATTAATCGTTTGCAGTTATTCGATGTTTTGAATAATAAATTATTAAAATAACTTTAATATTAACTTTTTTAACTATTAAAATTTTTAACTATTAAAATCCGTCTCTAAATACAGTGATAATCAAGGACTAATCGGCATAAATTTATCATAAATTTTCCTAAAAGTAGATATTGAATTAGCCATAGTTAGAGTATGTTAACCTTGGACTTGGGATTATGTTACGCTTCAGCTAGAATATCTTAAGCATATACAATTGCAAGTCTAAATTCTTAAAAACAACAGCATTGTTTTGAGGTCACATCATCCTAGAGCCTCTGGTTAGACTTAATTGGAAACCGATAATGATAGAAAAAGGTTTTCTGTTATTATATGCGAGAAATTTTTTATTTCTCGAATAAACAAGTCATAAATTTTTTTTATTGCTTGTTAATAATAAATTTACTAAAAAATAAATGAATTATAAATTTATTTTTTAAGTTTTCTTTATTAAATATCTAATATTTTACGATGTTTCATGTATAATTACATTTATTATATATTATTAACATTAAGTATATGTTCAAATAAAACTTTGCTCTTTCATTGTTTTCTTTTTGATAAAAAGAAAGTTTAAATTATGTTTTTTATAATTGTTTTTTATCAAATTGATTTAATATTCGTGAGTTTGATATTTTACATTTCAAAAATTATAGTTATTTTTAAAAATTTTGTATATATATATATATACAAAATATAAATATATATATATATATATTATAATAACTAATATATATATTAACCAATTAATAAGTTCAAAAAACTGTGCTTTAATTATTGTATCTGTTATCGAATATTATGTTCTGGATACTGTACAACTCTTATTATGTTTTATATTATATTGTTTAATACAAACTAATTTTTCGTAAAAAATATTCTTTTAGCAATAAAAAACAAATATAAAATTTTAATTACCACTAATTACTAAATAAAAATTTTTTAATTTATTTTTAAATTAATTAATTTTAATGCATATGAATATAATATGCATATTTTTTTTATACAGTTTTATTTTTACATATAAACAAAATAACATATGAATAAATCAAATGAAAATAGATTATTTTTGAATTATTTAAAATTGAAATTTTAATTTTTATTTCATTAAATTTTTTATTTTCTTATACTTTTAAATGAAAACATGTTATAAATTCAATATTTTCGAAGAATAATTTACCAAACGTTTAAAATCACAATTTTTATTTGAAAAAAAAGTTCGAGATCTTTCAAAAAATGAAAACCAAATACCTCACATTTTTTAATTATTAAAAAATCTCTCACGAATTAAAAATACTAAGGATGCAAGGAAGAATAGCGACTTTCAAAGTATCGTTTATTTTGAAAATAAATTTTTTGATAATAATTAATTAGAATGGATCCTGATTAGAAAAATCCAGAAAAGAAGATTTCAAGCATCAATTGTACAAATTTACTCGAAACAATTATATAAATTTACTTCAAGAAGTTATATAAAATATAAATATGATAATAATCATATAAATATTATATGATATAATATGAATCAATAAAAAATCATTTACAAAAAGTGATACAAATTCAAGCTATAATTCGGATAGTTCTATTGATAAAATTATTAGATTTAAACTGTATACTATCTCTAAACTAAACATAGCTTAATTTCCATACGAGAAGAATATATGAAATTACGTTATGCCTGTTACTATTGCTAGATTAGATACGATACGTTTGGTGATCATATTACTATTGGCCCTACTACTATTGCTAGATTAAGCAAAGGCACGTCACGTGATACGATACGATGTTTGTTGGCGTAGTGGGGATAATATGACGTCAAAATATCCCCACTATTATTGCTGAATTAGACACGTCACGTGACACGATATGACGCTTAGCTTGGCATAGTGAGGATAATGTAACATCACATTATCCCTACTACCATTGCTAGATTAGGCACTTAGGTGAGATGTTTCGTTGCAGTGGGGATAATGTGATGTCATATATTCTCTCTCTGTGGAAATTTGGTGGAAAAAAACTAAGCTACTAAGTACTAAGCTACTATAGTAATAGAATCTGGCCATTCTGATAGCTGCCAGAATTTATAATTGCATTGCAACAATAGAATTATAACCATCGTGTATAGTAAAATTTCTTCCAAATTTCTAACAATAAATCTAACTTTTTATGATGAATCGCAGTTGCCTTTTGCAGCCTTCCTTTTTTTTTAGAGCCAATCTTCAACTTCTTTTCGCCCTCTAATTTCAACGAATTCACGAGTAACATCCCCTAATCTCTATAACTTTTCGTAGAAATCTTGTCATTGAAAAGAAGTCAGTCGTTTAGCAATCTTTAACTACAAGTGAAAATTCAAAAATTCGGAGTTAACTCTCGTACTCAGTGCCTGCGTGAATTTTAATATTCACACTCTAATCGAATTGTAAATCATTAATTCGAAGTGTGATTTAATAATTAAAATTTTATATGACATACTCTTATATATTACTATATGAATATTATATATAGTAATATAATAAAAATATAATGTCATTGGCTACAACGAAAACGATTGTAACTTAGATAAATAACATTGAATGTTTTAGTAATATCTGTATATGTTTTAATACATAATATAAAAAATTTTATATTATAAAAATTTTAGATCCACGGTTCAATCTCACAAAAAATTCAACTTCTCTCTTTTTAAATTTTGTGTCAATCAGTCACCAAAACTTTTTAAAATATTTTTTTAAATCTTGGATTTCAATTAAAATGATTCAACATAGGATTTAATCGTTAAGAAACAACAATGAAACTTCAATTAACATCTTTTTTCAATTTTCTTGTTCATCCAAAACATTCAAATGTTCTTTATTTTCGACATTAAAAGCACGAGAAATAAAATCAGAGCAATTTTTTATACACTATATTATAAGTTACATTAGTTAATTTGAGAATTAATATTATAGAAAGTCAAATTAAATTTATCATCAAATTGCCTCTATTATTCTTTCAAATTTCGTGTTAATAAGCCACTGTGATTTTTGATATAAATTTTGTATCAAATTAATTTTTAAAGTTTTTATTCTTCGTTACATTAAAAAAAATTTTTTTTTCCAGTTTTTGGAATATTGTGAGATACACAAATACACAATTGAAGGATCAAGGAGGATTTTAACATGGCTGATGTGCATCATGATCAAGATTCTTATATCTTCAACAACATTAGCAATCGATAACCAAATAACAACAAATCTCAAAAATTCCAATCATAGAAAAAGAATAACACAATGCATGAGTGAGTACAAACTTTTTCTTTATATACTATGTCTGATTTTAAAAACGATTGAAATATTAAATGAATGAAAGATTGTTTGATATAAAGAGATTGTTATAATTATTATATTATATTATTATATTATATCATAATATGTAGTTTTGTTTTTATTTTTGAAAATGAAATTCATCTTCGTTTTCTCTTTATATATATATATATTCTCTACGTTTATTTACAGAAAAAAATTATATTGCATAATATATTTCTTTATATCAAATAATCATATATATATAAATATATAATAATAAAAACTTTTTTTTAATAACTTATAAATTATTCGTGTTTAAGTTATATTTAAATAAAATACACGTCTTGTATATCTGTTAAAACTTTTGATTTTAATCAGGATAGGATTTGATCATATTCAATCATTGCAGAAGAATAACTACAAAAACAAAATATGACTGTTATTTATTGGCATTAGAACTACGAGAAACAAAATTAGAACAATTTTATGCACTGTACAAGTCTCAAGGTAGCGTATTAATGTTAAGAATACTGAAGAAAAAATATAATTTGGAACTTAACATTAATATTTTATTTATTATTGGAAAAATTTAAAAAAATTAACATGCAAGCTTTAAAAAATTAAAATCTTCTGATATCAAGAGAATTTATTATTAATTATATAATTGAATAAAAAAATAAAGGATCTGATTTGAATCATATTTACAAATAGCTTATTCGGCTATCTCTATTAAATAAATTCAATTACTAGAATTAAATGGGTATCGAAGAAGAAATACAATTTGAAATTAATATGATTTAAAAGATCGACGAATCTTTATTACATAAAAAATTCAATATTACCCAACATTTGAAATTAACCATTTTTCCATACGCAAAATTCCAAATTGAATGGCATAATAAATGATAAAATTTAAGATCAGAAAAAAAAATTGTAAAAAATTCATTAAAAAAATTTTTCGTGAGTTGGAACATAATTCGTTCGAATTTTAAGCCAAAGCACGGATTCAATCGAAACTATAAAAGATTGATTTTCACTTTCTTGAACATTCGAATGTTCTTCATTGGCATTAGAAACACGACGAACAAAATTTTTCGTGCACTATATTATAAGAATATTAATTCGAAAATTAATACGATCGTTTTAATCCGATCAAACTAGCATTTAGAACAGAATGCTTAATTCATCTCTATTTAAACGAACAAATTCAATTTTGTCCAAAATCGTTTTCAACAAAATAGAATTTTGCTGTACTGTTTGAATCGAATCATAAAAAGTAAAAATTGTATCGAGAACAAATTAAAACCAATAAGAAAGCTCGATTAGCCATCTACTGAACAAACTCAATCGTTGAAAATAAAAAATTTCAAGTATCGAAAAATAAATAAAATTTGAGAAATCAATATGAAAAAAAAAAAGATTGATACAAATAAAATGCTTCATATTGCTATTTATATTAAAACTACAAAATTCTGAAGTGAATTTAAATGAACATGAAATAGAATGAAATACATATAAGAGGTTCATCATCATCATCAAGATTCGCATTATAAATAGTATCCATATAATAATCCATATAATAATCAGAAGAGAAGAATTTCTAATTGGCCCAACGCTTAAATATAGAATATTCGATTCAAAGAATATTCTATTAATTTCTATTAAACAAATTAAATCATTAGAATTCAAGTGTCAATCAATTCAAGTATTACTAAAATAAAATATGATTTGAAAATCAACTAGGTTTTCAAATCAAACAAATTTCAATCGTTCGAAGAAATTATGCAAATGTTAACTATATAAAGAAAATTAAAATATAAAAAGATTTTACAAAACATTATCTTATAAAAAGATAATTACAAAAAAAATTAGAGAATTATAAATAGAATGTTTATTAATCTTCATTTGTTTTTGATCAATTTCAAACGACAATAATGTTATTCTCACTGTAAAAAAATTGATCTTAGTCTCTTTGTGATTTTTTATCTTTTTAACATGAAATATATTATCTTGCATTGTTAATAGTAAAATGCAACAAAAAAATATATTTATATTCGTTACGAAAATGTTCCTCGTGTGCCTATTTGATACACAATATCATAATCTCTTCGTTTTGTAATAAATAATTATTACATGATAATTACGTATTATACATTCAATTAAATTTAGATATTAGATATTTATAGCTTTTTATATAAATAATTGATATGAGTTTTATCGAAATTTTTATTTTTTTAATTTTTCGATAAAATGTAATCATATTTTAATTATCATTGTATCAATTTCATAAACGAAGAATATATTAAATTAATTGTTAAATAAATGAAAATGATTAAATAAATTCTATCATTAGAAATAGCGAACGTAATTGTTTACTTATTAATACCGAGGAACAAGTACAATTTGAAAACAAGGACAATATTGAACCGTGTCAACAAATTGAATTCAAATCGTTCTATATGAAATCGAATTCAAATGAAAATTAATTTTTACAATACGTTGAAATCTCTGAATGATCATGAAAATTTGATCAGAGATTAAAAGTAAAAATTTCAAAAGTTGGTAAAAAACTCTTTCGTAGATGTAGTTGATGTAATCGCTTCATTGATGGAAAATAATTCAATGTTATATTTTCAAAATTTTTGGAGAATGTAAAAACTGTGCATTATTCATTGTAGAAATAAAAAATTCAATTGATATTGATAACATATACCATTTTAACATATATTATAACATACACCGTTTTTAAAAAAAGAATTAAATAAATGTATATATAATAGTAATAAGAAATAAACTGTGAAAGAGATTATTTATGAACACAAAATTAGATGCAAAAATTATTTATATATATGTAAGATTTTTTTTAAAATACAGATATCTTTTTTTTAATAAGAAATAAAAATAATGTACGGAAATGTACGGTCTTTTTTCATTTTCTTACTATTAGAATAGATATTTGTATAAAATATCAAAATATGACTAAAGAAATCAAGTTTAAATGTACTTTATTTTTCAAATATCAATATTATTTTTGAATATTTTATATTTTTTTTTTTTGTATATTAAGTGCATCTATATATTTTAATGTACATAAATGCACAAATATCCAGTTTACTCATTTTCATTTTCTCTTTTTATGCAGCTTGTGATCTTCAATCTTTAATCTCGAATATTAAAAACTTTATTAAAATATTTTTTTACACTGATGCTTACACTTATTCCATTCGAAAAAATTTTAATACATCCTTTTATCAGCCCAATTATCTCATCAGCTTGGAAATACAAACATTGCAATAAATGTACAATATATTTTTCCACTATCTAAAAATAATTTAAATGAGAATCTAATTTGCAAAAAGTTCTCAGGAAAAGAAATAATTCTTGAGAATTTTGAATATATTTCAAAATAAAACTTTCGAGAATTATTCTCAAGAATATTTTTTACAAATGACGAGAATAACGATTAAACTGTTCAAATATTGAATTTCCATTTTGAACAAAATGTTCACTTGAAGAAAAAAAAAAAAAATGAGTTTCACTCTCAAATGAATTTACATGTTTTAGGCATCTACCTGAACAATCGTGAATGTAAGTGAACGTATGTTGAAAGAATATTAGAATAATTTGTTCGAGCATTGGAGTGCTATTGTAACATCAATTAATTATCAAAAAATTAGATACATATGATATATCTAAAAAGGAAGAAATTCCCTAATTAGAACAATTACATTTATTTATTGAAAAATAAATACGAGAGAAGGAAAAATATGTACAGAAACGAACATGAAGAAATTCTCCAATTAGAACAATTTTCGTTTATTAATAAATGAAAAGAGAGGAGTAAACTAGATATGGAAATTTAAAGTGAAGAAATTCTCCAATTAGAGCAATTATTTTCATTTATTCACAAATGAATATGAAAGAAGAAATTGATTCAGACACAGAAAATTAAAATTCATTAAAAATAAATTCCAAATTTTCATTTGGAAAATTGTTTACGATTTAAATCATAAAGATTTAACTATCAAACAACAAAATTGTTCTATCAATGAAAATATTCAATCCATTGTTGGATAATGTACAAATAAAATCAACAAACTAATCAATTTAAAAAATTTTTAATTAAATCTTATTATCTTATTAAATCTTTAATAAAATAATCTATAAAAACATTTTTTATTATCAACCATCCATTTACTGTTCGTACATGAATTATTTCATGATACAAATCGCGTCCAATTTAATATTATGATATCATTAAAATATCGATAGTGGATGAAAATAATTGGAATTTCAGTTTTTTTATAATCAAAGTTATTATAAGAAATGTTAATGAATATTTATAGATTGATATTTCATTTTTGATTCAAAATTTATTTTTATTTACTTTTACGTTTTTTTTAATAATAATAACTTTAATAATAACTTTGAACATGAAATTATCACTTTTATCCATTACTGCTAAATCGAAAATTATCAATAAGATATTGATAATTATAATTCTAATTTAATCATCTTCTGAATTTTCATCCTTTGGATGAAAATTCCTTTCTATTGATATTTAATAATGTAAATGTAATATAACTTAATCTATACTTAAAATACGATAAAAATATATAGTCCTATAATATCTAGAGTGATTGATATGGTGTACAGTATCTAGGACATCATATTCGAAAATTAGATATTCATTTGATACATATTCGTGAATTGTTTTGACAGATTATTATGAGAATATCATCATTACTTGCATATACTTCATCTGAAAATGAATATGACTGGTGAAAAATAATTTCTTTTATAATTAAAATGACTTCATCTTTTAAATAGTAGTGATTTCCTGTTTATTTATTAATCACATATCAAAAACAAAAAAGTATACAATAGTTTTTTGTTTATTTATTTTGTTTATCTATAATTTCATTATTTGAATTATATAAAAAGATTTTTCAAATTTATCAGAATCACTCATTTATTATATTTAATTAATTTCAAAATATTTAAAATAAATACAGAAAATTTTAAAAGAATTTTAAAAGTTTCATATCGATATTACATTAGTTTTCTAATTTCGTATTTGACTTTATTCTTTTTAAAATTTCGAGAAAATTATAAGTTCTTAGAAGTGTGTGATGTTACAGCAAAAGCATAAAAGATTAGATTGAAGAATATTTTATTTTAAAATTAGCAGTAAATTAAACAGTAATTAAACAGTTATTTATATATACATATACATATATATATTATATTATTATATAATATATATATATATATATATTACATTAAACACTAATTAATTACTTATTTTTCACACAGTAGTCACTTATTTGACACAGTAGTAACTGATTTCATGGATTTCTTTTGATATTTTAATTAATATATCTTTTATCTTTTATCTTTTAAATTATATTTTATATACAAAATGAAATAAAGATGATAAAATATAACACACATGCTTTAGAAATAAAAATAACGATACTAGTTTGATTTGATAAAAATTTGAAAAATTATCTTAATTTTAATATAGCAATTGATATTCTAAAAAGATGAGTTTCTTGAGAATTGCATTATGCGAATTGATTCTCGTTATATTACCTTCTATATTCTATTGAAATCAAAAATGATGAAAAGCGTTTAACTTACATGTGTAGTTCCCGACCACTGTCCAATGGTACGAACCGTTCACTTTTCGATAATTCAAGATGGAGTATCTTGGTGGTCCGTCAACCTCGTTCACGAATCCGAATCTACTCCCGGCTTCATCTGAAACAAAAAAAAAAAAAAACTTTTTATTTTAGTTTTATCTTAGCAAAAAAGGAGTGAATCCATTTATAAAAATTTTAAAAAATTTAAAAAAAAATTGAATTATTTTAACACTAATAATATTATATAACCAAATTATTAACCAAAATATATTATTATATATTTTATATTATTATATAACCAAAAATTTCCAGATCTTATATTATCATCAAATATAACTTAGTTTTTCTTCGTGAATTTTTGCACGAAGAAAATACATAATACGTAATATTATCTTCTTTACTATTGCTAGAGAGTATTTACATATTCACTTTATTCTACTTCTATGTTATATATTGCATTGTAATTGACTGAAAACAATGACAATAATCGTATAATAATATCAACAATAAAGTATCAACATAAAATGAAATAGAATGAAAAACTTTACAGTATCGACAGTATATACAGCAGTTCCTAAACAAAAAAATTCTGTTTGTTTATAATTGATACTTTAATTGGGATATTATGTTATTGCAGAATCGTTCTATTTCGTTTTGTTTCGATATATCCATAGACTTTTGTTATTATTCTCAACCAATAGTAACAATACATAGCAAAGAAAGTAAAATATATTAAAGCAATATATTAAGCAACTCTTATGTCTTGAAAGTGAAGATATTATTTCCATTACTATTGTTAGATTAGATAAAAGTATGTCACGTGGCACGATGTAACTCTTAAACCAAGAATTGGTACTTTCTGAAAAAGTAACTAGTTAAAATTTTGAATAAAGTTAAGTATATTTAATAACTTTATTTAAAATGAATTGAATAATATTTATTCGTAGTTATTGTAGTTGATTCGCTCTTTATATAATTTCAACAGTTTAGTATTATAGTAATTTGCGATTATTCGATCCTTTAAATAAATTATTGAAGTAATTTTATTCTTAAGTTATCGTTAAAATTGTGCTCATCTCTACTCTTGATTTATAGTAGGCCAATTCACTATACCATTTCTCTCCACTTCTAAGTAGACTAATTCATTATACCATTTCTCTCCCCCACTATATTTTTGAAGCGTAGAAAATGGATGAAGGAAAGGTTAGAAGCCTACATTATTGTACATATATATTTTCAATCATATGAAGCAAAACAAGATAGCAAAATATTGGAATGATTAATATAAGGAATTGGTATAGTGATGTTGAGAAGATATTGTTTAAATCTGACATAACATTATTTCTACTACTATTATTGTTATGTCTACTAGATTAGGTATAGATTTGTAACACGACACAATTCTTGGCTTGGCACAATGGAGATAATATGACGTTATATATTCTTTTCTTCTAAGGAAATTGAGTCACGTTTAGTGTTAATGTAAGATCTAGAAATTTTCCTTTTGTGATTTTGAACAGTAGTGAGATACAGTAATGCCTACTTTGGTATTCATATTAAAGAAAACATTTATTTATATAAACAGATAATTGTTATTATATAATTAAATTAAAGTAAAAGGAAAATATGAATGAAATAAAAAAATTAGTATCGTATATAATAAAGTTTTGTTCAACAAACTTAAACTTTACTTTAAGATTCTATTTCCAAGAAGAATTGATGGAGATAACGATGGACTTATTAATATAAGCAAAAATGTGGATTCTAAACGGATATTACTATATCTTGTTATCACAAATCATTTATGCATTATAATAATGAAATATCTCACGTTATAATATTAATGATAATGATAATTATGTAGAAAAAGAGATATGCTGATTTCAATGACATTCATCATTTTTTAGAATTAATATTTTGAATAATATTTTTTTTATTATGTATATACGTATAAACATCACTTTACTAGCTTTAATTTAAAGATATTTTATGTTTTCAATGTTACAATAGATAATTGAATTTCTAAAATTTAATAAGTTTCTATTCAGTTTGGGATGTGTTCATGATAAATTTGGATTAGTTTTGAATCAATTTTAATCTGAAAAAAAATGTTATTTTTTTTATTCTAAATTTTTTGATAATATATTTTTTTATATCTCTATCTCTAATAAATGATACATGAGATTATTTTGTTTAGCATTGCATCAATGATAGTGATTAAAATTATGATAGTGATTAAAAAATAATTTTTTTTAATATATAATAATATTATTGAGTTATTATTTATTATTATTATTTATTAATTATTGACTTAATAATTCTTTCTCAAATTTTAAAAATTTATAATTTTTTTTCAAATTTATAAGCTTCTCACAATTTACATCGAAATATCAAAAAATGGTTATTTTTTTTTATTAATAATATATAATAAAATCAACAATTATATAGGATAAATAATTATATCAGTTTGTCGTTTGAAACAATTATGGAAATAATATCATAACGATTATAATAAATAAAAAAAAATTCTATTTTCTAAAACTTTGTTTCAATCCTCGAATAAAAAATACGCAAATACAATTTATTAATTTATCATTTTTACCTTTGAAAGACACCTTGGTCAAATATTGAAAGATATCCTCGTTCGGGAGCCGCATCTTGTCGCAGAGGCCCCTCCAGTTTTCACCGCAAACATTCCTTTGCATATCGTGAAGCGCGTAAGCAACTGCGTACACTGCGTCTCGAACAAAGTGTAGGAATCTTCGTTGTTTATATCCATTGCTCCGTTTAATCTTCAATTTCGGATCTCGGCAATCGATACGTTCTAACTAAAATTTGTCCATATTCAAATAACATTTTAACACATTTTGAACACGAATCAAATTTTAAATTTGATACGATCATTAATCTTATTAATTTTAGAAAATATATATAAATTTTCAAGATATGTTTTTTTTTCTTGAAATAGTTAAAAAAAAACAGTTTTAGCTTTAATTATAAAATAAATTCGATTATATTTCAATAAATATAAATATAAAATTTATTAGTTTTCGAGATTTTAATGAAAGATTTTCACTACTTACATTAAATTTTATATGTAATTATTTTTTATTTAATATAATTCTCTTGTAGAAATCTTTCTCAAATGTTTAGTAATTGATTTTGGCATTTGAGAATAATTTATAGGGCGTCTTATATAAAATTTTCAGTTACTTTTATGAAAAATTGCAAATATTGGCGATTTTTCATGGTTATTTTTAAATATTCTCATCTAATATTTATTACAGAATAATTTCTATCCTGTAATCGAAGCATTGTCAAATATTTTTATAAATTGGTACTTTTTTACTTTTATACTTGACGTTGCATTCAATTTTATAAAAATGAATGATCAAATTTTTTGTGAATTGTAAATAGGACATCCTGTATATATTGAGGCCGATAAGTTGAACGTCATTAGTTACTCAACAATAACAACTACTACTACTATCAATAATATTTATATATCCAGTTTTTATCTTATATATAATTAAAATTTAAAGACTAATTACAAAAAAGTATTAAATATTTATATATTTCTCATGTTATATTAATAATATATACATTATGATATTTTATTATTTTTTAGTATAATGCCATAATCAAATGATTCTCTTGATATTCAATTAAGAATATTTAAAGATTATTTAAAATATTGTATATACATTATCAATTGTCAGATTTGAAGAAAAAAATATTTGACAAAATCAGAAATAAAGGATATGATAAAATAGTGCATAATAATAGTAATAATGTATCAGATTAAGTATCTATAATTAAAACAATCAAAGCAAAAAGAGGAAATACAAATTATTCATATGCATATATGTATATATTTAAACGATTATAATTAGAACTAAAAATAATAATTAATCAAAATTATTATGAAATATTCTCCCATTAAATTTTACCAACAGAAAATAAAAAAAGAAAAATATTGAAAATCGTGGATCTAAGTTTTTGCCACGGATTACATATTATCAAAAATTTTTATTAATATTTCAATCAAATTAATAATTATTCTAAACTAAAATTTTAGATATATATTTTTCTTCTTCCAACATATATATAAATTTCGTATTCGGCAATCGAGGTCTTTAGAAATTACAGTCTAAAATATTTGACAAAATGTTGAATAAATGTTGAATAAATATATATAGATCGAATAATATAATAAAAGATAAATCGTAGATATATATAATAGCTAGGTCGAAAAATAAAATTGATATACAATTAATAATGTATATAATAATGTATATAAAAGAAAAAATTACTCAAAATGATGTTTCTTATAATATTTTTCAAGGTCAAAATTGGTAAGGAGGGAATTAATTGATAAATTTATTGAAATTTCTAATATACATTGTTTAATAACAGAAAGAGGGATGAGATATATAGTTTTTACTCCATTTAATATCAAACAATATTCTTATATCTGACCTTCTACCATTCCTGGATCCAATGATCTCACAATATCTATAACTAATTCATCCCAGATTTCGCCTTTTCTTAAATATAAACAATTGATATTATAATTTATCAATTGTTTATATTAATAATCTTATAATAAAAGTTTATTATAAACAAACATCTATTTGAGTGTCGATAGATATTGCAATTTATCAATTGTTTATATTAATTGTAAAAGTTTTGCATAAGATAAGCATCTATTTGAGTGTACTAATTTAATCTCTCTTTTTATAATATAATTTTTATAATTATAATAATTAATATGCATATATGTATATATTATATACATAATACATATAATAACATTTTGTTATTTATAAATAATCAATAATAATCACAAGTCCCATTTAATCTAATATAAACTTTAATTGTAACTTAATTAATTTAATCTTTTTTCATAATTATAATAATTAATAACATTTTATAAATATTATAAATAATCACATATTATTTAATATTAATAATAATTTAATATTAATAATAAACTAATTCATCTTAGATTTCGTTTTTTAAAATATAAACAATCGATAAATATTGCAATTTATCAATTGTTTATATTAATTGTAAAAGTTTTGCATAAGATAAGCATCTATTTGAGTGTACTAATTTAATCTCTCTTTTTATAATATAATTTTTATAATTATAATAATTAATATGCATATATGTATATATTATATACATAATACATATAATAACATTTTATTATTTATAAATAATCAATAATAATCACAAGTCCCATTTAATCTAATATAAACTTTAATTGTAATTTAATTAAGTCTTAATCGATTTAATTTTGCTCTATCTTTTTTTAACTTTTAGAATTAATCCAAAAATACAACATATATATCATTTTAATTAATATATGTCAAATAATATAATATAATGTAATAAGAATATAGGATTGATAAAGATGAAAACTTAATGTAAATTTAATAATATAATGTAATATCATATAAAAAAATTAGTGCCATAGAATGCTTATTCAGTGATTTATTCAGTTACAGTGAAGTGTAACGTTTAAGAAGTTAAAACTTCTTCTTCATGGAAGAGAATATATTTATAATTTCAAAATAGATGTGTATATGTATGCATTATAGATCGCTATAACACAATACGCAATTCTTTCGATTATGTTATCTTAAATTCAATCACAATGATTTGATAATGCTCGAGAGAACTGATACTTGTTTAAATTTATTCATAAAAATTCGATTATTTAATGTTTAAATTTCATCAATTCATCAATTTAATCAAATAGAATTATTTAAAATTTAAAAAAAAAATATATACTTAGCCTTACTTTAAGTTCTTGTTTTTATGTTTTGCACGGGATTTTTGGTAATTGAAAATGACCATTTTTATTACTAAATATGTGCATTGAAAAAATGCTATTCATCAGTTAAGCTATTTAAAAAAAAATTTACTTTGAGTTATACTTTGACTAACTTAGCGTTACTTCAAGTTCTTGTAATTATATTGCATAAAATTTTTGGTAATTAAAAATAAACAATAACCATTTTCGTATTACTAATATGTATTAAAAGAATGTACTTCGCAAATGATATTTGTGATATGTTAACTATGCTCATTTAGTATAAAATATTTATCCATCTATTTGAATGTACTAATTCAATCTTTTCTGTATTAAACATTTACTTGAGTGTACTAATTTAATTTCTTTAGTATTAGGATAAGATAAATATCTATTTGAGTGTACTAATTCAATTTCTTTTGTTTTAATATAAGATAAACATCCACTTGAGTATAGTAATTTAATCTCTTTTATATTAGCATAGAATAAGCATCTACTTGAGTGTACTAATTTAATCTCTTTTATATTAGCATAGAATAAACATTTATTTGAGTGTCCTAATTAAATCTTTCTTTTATCAAGCATCTATTTGAGTATTAATTCAATCTCTTTTATATTAATATAAGATAAATATCTACTTGAGTGTACTAATTCAATCTTTTTTATATCAAGCATTTATTTGAGTGTACTAATTCAATCTTTCTTGTATCAAGCATTTATTTGAGTGACTAATTTAATTTCTTTTGTATTAAAATAAAATAAACATCTATTTGAGTTTACTTAATTCTCTTTTGTATTAATATAAATATCTAGTTGAGTGTATTAGTTCATATTTTTTTTATTATATTGAAAAATAAATGATATTTTAATAAATTTTGAAGTATAAAATTTGAATTTATTTTATTATAATTTGAATATATTTTATTATAAAATAGAAATGCAATGTCTTGTAGATTTCAGATTTTGAGAATAATACTAACAATAATACTAAGAATAATACCAAGAATAATTCATTTCAAGTGATAATTTTTAAATTTTTAAAATATAATATCATAGATTAGCAGTATATTACTCTTTAATTTCAATAAGATTGCTAATATAATAATTAATACTTGCAAATTATTATCGTTAATATATATATTAAAAAATATATTGAATTAAAATATCTGTCTTTCTTCATCTTTATTTTGTTCAGCATCTATATCATTACAAAATCCTTACAAAACAAGAAAAAAATATTTATGTTTGCAAATCTAATTTACTTTCTTTTTTCATTTTATTATTATTTTTTTTTTTTCATTTTTAATATGCTTTCATGTGTAAACACAAACAGGATGTTTAACAAAATAAAACAAAATTTTATAAATAATAGAAAATCCATATTTAAAATGGATATTTATTTAAAGATATTCACACAATAATTAAATTATAATCACAATGATATAATGAGTTTTATTATGGTATGAATATTATAGAGAAAGATAAAAATAGAGTAAAAAGAGTATCATTTAAATTATGTACAAAGAATGTAAATTTAAATTTATTTAATAAGTTTATTAAGTTTGAAATGTAAGTTTACTTCGAATTTTTAGTTAAAAGATATTATATAACTATACTTCTATGTGCACTATCAAAATTATAATGTCGTAGACAGGAATTAGCGATTTCGCAAAAAAATTTCAAGCAATTTTTTCTTTGCAAAATTTTTCGTTTCGATTTTGTTAACGATTTATTAAAAATATTGACCACACAAATCACAAAGCGCGTAAATTTATCGCGCTGCAACAAGTAACGCACATATCTAACATCCGCACTCTATGATCGGCGTTTTTTATTTGAAAACTCGTAAAAAATTTTTGAAAAGCAAAAGATACTTGAAATCATCAATTAAGCTTTATCAATCGATTCTTGACATATCTGAGATATATACTTTCATAAGAATCAACGGCAAAGTAAACGATATGAAAAATTTATATTTATTTTGGATGAATTTAATTGAACGACTTAAGAAATCAATATTACATGACTTCTTTTTAAATAGAATATATATTTTTTTTATTGTGCTTTATAAATATGGCACAATCGTATAATCAAAATTTTTATAAATATTGTATCTTGAAATTCAAGAAATTTACGTGGAAAATTACCACGTATTACCACGTACGATACCACGTATCGGAGGATATTGTATCACATTTGAACAACTGTGTTGTAATCTCATGTTTTATTAAGAGTTATAAATGTACACATGTAAAGATATGGTTATAAATTATGATTATAATATTGAAAGATATTATATCATATTTGAACAACTGTGTTGTAATCTCGTGTTTTATTGAGAATTAGGGGCATAAAAGTAGTGTCACCGATCGAAATTAATACAATTCTTAATGACAACATTAATTATTTATCGATATCATTTACATTTTTAGAGTTATATATTATAAAGGCAATTGTTACATTTTACAAGACACACTTACATCAGCAGAATTTTGCAAAATTTTTTTAAATTACAAAAAAAAATTATTTTGATATAAAAAAATTGAATTTATTTTTGACCACAAAAATACATAGAAATACAATATGGCTTGGTGAAAAATTATATGAATTATATGACAGCGTTAAAAAATCACTTGTATCGAGATTCTAACAAGTTTGAAAGGATTAAATGTAATACTTATATTCACAATTTTTGACATATTTTGTAAATTTGAAAGAACTAAATATAATTCTATATATTCTAGTAATATAATTATATTATATTACTATATATAATTCTATATAATAAATGCTAATTAATGTAAACTTCATTTTTATATGATCGTTATTTCATATTTATTTTTATACAAAATTAATTGATATGTATTATGTTTCAATGAAATAGACATTTGGTCATATGTATCACAATTATATTTTTAAGTAAATTTGTTCACATATTTAATTATTCCAATATGTCTTTTTTAAATACATTTTATATTTTTAAACACAAGTTTTGATAAATCAATCATCATATTATGTAATAATTATACATCGTTCATCAAGTTTAAATATATATTCAGTAAATTTAAAAAACTTTTTTTTACATCACTTAAATGTTACACATCGTCTGCTATTGCTATCTGGACAATATGCAAGCAACAATACAGTTTACAATTGGTTGACTACTTTTAGAATTGGCCAATTAGAAAACTGAAAATATTCTTTAGAAAAATGAAATTGTATTGAAATTGTGTTCAATATAATAGAACAAATGAAGAATAAATTGTTACAACAATCTTGAAATTAATATTTATTAGAACGTTTAAAAGTTTTGCCTTTTTATCATTTAATGCTCTTTTCGCCATTGTTTTGTTGTTTGAATAAATCAATAATAAAACCTAATATTCAAAAAAAATGAAATAAAATCAAATTTTGATAAATTTAAATATGGAAAACGAATGATAAAATATATATATTCAACACTATCTAGCAATAAATAAATTAAACAATGATTTAAATAAAATTAGATTACACAGATGTAATCTAACCTCTTATGTTCACTATACAATTACAGCAGATGAAAAATAGGAAAAATGGAGTCCATATAGTAACATGAGATAATGCTGATTTTTGAATCATTGTTATGTAAAATTTATTTATATAGTCAGTATTAACGAATTCACATTATATCTGGCATTAACATTTAGTTTTATTTTTTCGATAAATCAATAGGAAGTTCTAATACGAAAGATGGAGAGAAGTTTAATTTAATATAATATAATTTAATAATTTTAATATAAATTTAAAGAAAAAACTGAACAAAAAAATGAGAAACGAAAATTCAACTGATATTTATGGCAAATAAATTACAACAATTTAGAAATTATGTATTATAAATGTATTATGTATTATAAAAAAGACTTTAATGAAAAGAAATAAAATTTTTAAATTCTTTATTGAAGAAAATATCGTATCATATAAAAATAATAGAGAAGTTTTGAAAAACGATATTTTTTGAATCCTTGAAATAATATATTATCTTCCAATTGATGTTATAATAATTATGTCAGTGATTGGATATTTGGCATTGAATTGCCAATAGTAATAAAATTTTAATGATTTTTTAAAAAAACCATTTTAAAATTTTACACATGTACCTACGTTTCCACGCGAATCCATTTCATTTATTTTCTCAATTATTTTGAGAAATTATTTTGAGTTTTAGAATTTATATATGCATCTACATTTCCATGCGAATCCATTTAATTTATTTTCTTAATTATTTTTTTTTCACTAGATCGAAATTTATCAATTTATCAATTTATTACCACCAGCAATTTTCCAAAAATTTATCAAATAATAATTTTTTTGAATAAAAGCATAAAAAAATAAAATAAAATTTTTTTTTAGCTTTAAACTTTAAAATATTCAATTTCTTTCGAATTCGAATATTCACAATTTTAATTATAATTCGTTAAGAAGAAATGAGATTCTGAATTAAATGTTAAAAAAAGAAATAAAAGTAATCGAGAAATTTTAAATTATATTGTTAATTTTAAAAATAGAAAATAATTTGAATATGTTATGTATTAACAAAATTAATATTGCAGTAAAAGTACAAAGGAAAAAAACAAAAAAATTATTATTGATAAAAATAATGTCATTTTATTAATCTGAAGATATCGATGAAATTGAATCTTCATTTATCATATTTTATTATCATATTAATATATAGAATGAAATTTAATCACTTAATTTGTCATTTAAATTAACTTATAAACTATTTACTGTATAAAAAAATGTTTCAAATAAAATTTTGTTGATATTAAAAAGATTACAATATAATAACTAGTTTATTTGATTTTGTTAATGAGATATAAAAATCATTGTTTTAAATTTTTCAATTGTAATGTGTGATAATTTAATTGTAATATAGGATCTAATAATTATCAAGATATTTTTTAGTAAAAGATAGAACAAAGAATAAATATGGCCGACTTAGTCTTTGTATTTCGCGTCATTTGATTATTTTATAAAAAATAATATTTGTCGTGAATCATCTACGATAGCTGAAAATATGAAGAATCATATTGTAAGAAATATATACTATAAATATATCATATTAATTACATTAATTATTTACGTATTTATATCGACAATGTATGAACTTTAATTTATATTATTTAAATTAAAAAATATCTTGATAATTATTATTTTTTAACATTATATACAATACTGTTCGAATTAATGTATACAATGTATAATATGTGTTAATGTTTGAATTATTAATTTATAATTCAATATTGAAAAAGTTGTTAGACTATAAATTCTACTGCAGAAAGAACAACTTTTAAAAAATTAATTGAATCAAACAAAATAAGAAATATGAAATATTTTTTTATACAGAGAAATAGATTACAAGTTTTAAGTGACAAAATTGACAAAACAATATCATTCTATTATAATATGATATTATATATGATAATAATGATTTAAATTATGTAATAACTGTAATATCTTTTATAGAATGAAATAGAATATTAAAGGGATTCTATCAAACTTTATACAGAATATAAATTTTAAATTAAATAAATAATAGTGTTGATGAAAAAACGAATAATAAATGAAAATATGACCAGGAAATTTTTTGCATTTTTAAAATTAACAATTGAAATTAATAATGAAGTAACAGGATATAGATATTGATAAAACGATTTGTAATTAATTTATAAATAATAAATCATTAAAAATTTAAAAATTAGAAAGAGAAATTAGAAAAACATCCTTATATAACTGGTATTCTGGTCAATACATAAGCTGTTAATTTATAGATATGAAATAACAAAATATAATCTTGATTAAATAATGATTTTTTTATCTCAATTGAACAGTTATCAGAAGATAATAAAGAAATAATTCATTAACTTTTTCTTCCATGTAGAAAATCATTGAAGAAAAATGATTTTATACTAAAGATATTGTCAATAATTTATTAATTAATTAATAATTAGATAATTTTAACAATTATTCTAAACAAAAAAAGTTATAAACACAAGAACTCATTTTTAAAAAAATAAAATTGAATTTTTAAAATTTATACGATCAACCATTTTTTGATAACAAAATATATACAACTTAAGTTCTTGTTGGAGATAGATACATTTTACTCTATTTTCATCTCACTAATCGAATTTAAATTTCTGATAATTTAATAAACAAGTTAATTCAACCGTCTTTTCTGTATATACTGATTTTTGTTTTGTAAAATCGATCATTTAAAAATATTTCATGAATATATTAATCTAGTATATCTTTAAAAAAGAAACAACAAAAATGATAACATAAAAAATGGAATAAATTCTATGATTTATTAGAAATATCCCTCAATGTGTCCAGAAGTTTCTTTGATTATTTTATATCATGTTAAAGGCTCATGATTGTGAACATTTTGTCTCAAAAACTTTTATTTATAATTCTATATAATTATTAACAATTTTATTATAACACGTGCACAAAACAACATATTACTATCTATTAAAATGTTATTATTATACATTTTATTATTAAAAATGTTATCATTAGAACATATCTTCACTTTTTTTAAATTCTAGAATTAATATATTTGAAAACGTTATAATAATTATTAATCTTTTATTCTTTAAACTTTTTTGTTCAATCGATAATTGTTCGATCCTTCGAATAACTGATTTTCTTTTTGAACGTCCTTGCCAAGCTCACAGGCTGTAAAATAGTATAGTTATCGTAGTTTCTTCAACTACATTTCATTATTTCTTACATTATTTTTAAATCGTTTTTTAAAAATTTTTAATATATATATGTTTAAAAATTGATTTAAATATAAAATGATTTGAAATACAGAAAAACATATTTTGTTACATTTTTTTTTACATTTGTTTTCATCTTTTGAACAAAAAATTAAAAAAAAAAAAAACAGTAGAATCAAAAAGTAGAAATAAATTTTGTGGTCAAAATCACGGATTGGATTAAGTTTAAATACTCATAGGATTTTTTGACTTGTTTAACAATATCAATTCCATATAACAATTGATGATCTTCTATGGAATTTTATGGAATAAAACAAATTTGTAAAAATTCCAATACCGTTAGATTTCTATCCAATCAATAATTGTTGAGACAAATCTCAAAATCATTAAACAGCCATTATATCGAAGGAAATACTATTTTTCTTTCTAGAATAACGCTAGGGACAAATTGGCCATTTACAATAGACGACCAAAAAACGGAAATTTTAACAAAAGTTTTAATTCATAAATCTTCAACTAGATGATTTTAGATGAATTCATATCGTTGAAAGATAAAAAACAAAATTATCTTAGCAATACTGCAAATGAGTTTCATTAAATATTAAATTAGAGAAAAAAAAAATTAAAATTACATTTTGCAGATGTTTTGAATACATGCGAATCCATTTCAATAATCTTTTGATGAGAATAATTATTGGATTAAATAAATATATCATAATGAGTATTTCTCGATGATTTAATTTATGAAAAAGAATGGAAAAACATAAGCCTGTATTCTATTCCAATGACTAATGAAGAAATTTTAAAATTCTAAATGTGAATATTTACAAATTTGCATGTTTAAGACATTTAATAACAAAGCATTGGACACCGTACGTGTACTTCAAACATTCAATGAAGAAATATTGATTTGTCCCTGTTGTGTTCTTTGAGTAGATTATAGTTGAGATAACGAATAACAATTTGAGTATGATTATTAGATCTCTTGTTCAACTTAGCAATTTTTTTGTATCATTGTTATATAAGATCTATTTAAAAATTTACATTTAAATTGTATGCTCATTTATTTCTTCTTTTCAATTGTATTTTTATTTAAATAAAATCAATAATAAATTCTATAAAAGAATAAAATAAAGTTAATTTCGAACAAACTCAGAAACTTCAAATTGTACAAAAACTTGTTCTTATATATCCAATAATGGAAAAATCGAACAATGTTTTACATGAGATTAATTGAATTAACACAAATTCTTCTAATAGCAAAAAAATGAATAATTAAATTCTTTACTTAAAAAGGAGATAATTAAATTCTTTACTTAAAAAAAAAAGCAAAGAAATTTCGATATTTTAAAAATCAATCTGATGAATGCACTTATGAAATAATGCATTTTCTTCCAGTGAATAGAAATTTTATATCACAATAAAAATACTTTAAAGAAGATCATCAATGAATGTTCTTCAAAGCAACATTATTTATTTAAAGACATTATATGAAGTCTTTTAATTGTACTTCTGTTTATATTTATACTTACATTATACATTTTAAAATCATTACAGATTACTAATTATTGCAAATAAGATTTTTGTGCAAAATCATATTTTTACGAAATAAAAAAACCAATAGAATTATATTCATCATAAGAGTATTTTGAATAATATTTTTATTTTTTATATATGCATAACGCATATATTTTGCATATTTTTTTAGAATACATCTAAGAATGTATACATGTATATGTTATTTTTAATATATATATATTTTGATTGTATATTATATATTTATTATTGATTATACAATAAATAACTTTTGTATTCTTAAGTTATTAACTGCGCGTCACATGATTTCCATCAATATTAAGTACATCGTATCACGCGACATTTCTGCATAGTATAACAGTAGCAATGGAAACAATGTGACGTTGAGTATTCTTTTTATGTAAAAATTATTATAAAAATTATATACATTATAGAGAAATAAATATATGAATAATTTTTAGTGATTAAGGAGGCAACGTATTGTCCTTGTATCACAAAAAAATAACGGACCAAATTAATATTTCTAATTATATCCTGTAAGTGGCCGATATCTCTTTCATTCTTATAATGCATACGCACTGTATTTTCATACTTATTACAAATTATTACACGTAGGCTCAATCAACAAACGATTGGCAGATGTAACGTTGGATGTATAATTTCATAAAATTTTGAGAGAAATGTTTTATTCACATTTTTAACTGTTTCTCCTTATATTATAATAATATCATTATTATTAGTTAAAAAAAAGTTCAGAATTGAAGACGAATCAATATATTTTAAATCTACTTTTCTCCTATTTAAAAAGAATAAGATAATTTAAAAATTATAATAAAATAATAATTTATATTGAAAAAGCTCTACATTTCTTCTTTAATTTCAAAAGCGTCAATTCTCATAATAGAAGAAGTAAGTACTATTGAATATAAAAACAGAAATTGAAGAATCAAATAAGCAAGATCATCGAAAAACGAAGTGTGAATTATCTTTAGAAAATAAGGAAAAACAATTCTTAATTGAAATTAATTTTTAATTATTTATAATTAAAATTATATGAGTTTAATAATTTTGAAATGAAGAATAATAAAATTGGGGATAATAATTGTGAATTCAAATAATTAAAATTAGTGAGTCTAATAACTTTGAAATGAAAAATAAGAAAAATAGAGAATGATAATTATAAATAATTATAATTCTTAATAAATATGCTAAAGTTTCCTAAAGAATACTATAATAAAAAAAATTTGATAATGCAATAATTCTAACAAATATTTTATGAAAAAAAAAATATTACAAAAGCATAGTCTAAATAATGAAGAATTATATGATCAGACAAAATTATCCCAAAATTAAATGAATCATCTTTTATTTTAAAAAATAAAAGAAAAATCATTTTAATTAAATAATAAAATTAAAATAGAAAATTATATTTAATTTAAAATGAAAAAACAAAAAGAATAGGGAGGAAAAGATAATTACAAATAATTATGATATTGATACCATTACATGATAAATTTATATTCCTTTTTTGAAAGAAAAAAATTATCATCAAATTTCGTTTAACTAAATCCAACAAATGTTCCAAAAAATATTCCAAAAAATATTCCAAAAAATATTCCAAAAAATATTCCAAAAAATATTCCAAGAAAAGATATATAATTTTCTTCATTATTAATGATTATTGTATTTAATTTAGTTTTGTTAGTTATAATTTTATTTATGAATTATTATATATTATTTTATGAATTAGTTATAATATTATATAATACCATTATAATTTCTAATTTATTTATTATATTTATTTATTTTTATATTATCAGTATATTATATTGTAATTATTTAATATTTATTATATTATATATTATACATTATACTTAAAAATTAATGTAGAGTATATAATGTCCTATAGAATTGGAATATCTTTCAAATGATTAAAGATAGAAAAAAATGTTGTAAATTAAACATTAATAATGTTAAAATAAATGTTAAAAATTAAACATTCAATAAACTATAATCTGGATATAATTTTATGCATTGATTATATTAATCTAATTGCAAATATCACGAATTACTTACATTATAACAAATATTCAAATGATACCATTACAATAATAATATTTCTTTCTTTGTCTTATTTAGTACACTAATCGATAACAAATAATTCATGTTACAAAAATTGTAATTAATTATTGTAAATCGCGATATCTGCACATATACTCAAATAAATTAAATTTTAATTATAATATTTTCTAAATAGTTTAACACTTTTTTTTTGAGATTAAAAAAATTATATTCAGATTATGCTTTATTTCAAATCGTTTAATTTGTTTTTTCTATCTCTAACTATTTAGGAGATATATAAGATTCCAATTCTATAGGATACATCTTGTATAATGAAAATTGAAATTTTTATTTTTTTATTCTCAATGTTACAATGAATTTATCTTGCAGAAATTGATTTGATTGTTTTGAAATATATCTTATCATTTACTTGCTATTTTTTTTTATTTAAATAATTTTAAATGCATCATTTAAAAATAAAATTTTGAAAAATTAAAAAATTAAATTATTCCTAAAAATTCTTCTTCCTAAAAAATTAAATTATTTTCATCTTTCTTAATACATACTGAATACTAAATATTTTGTTATATGTTACAGTTTTTTTATAATTATTCTTTGATTCCTGAATCAAACAGAGATATAGCCTTTCTATCTCTGTTTCAGTTCATCCAACGAATAGAAGAATAAAATAAAAAGAAAGGAAAAAGAAGAAAATGGATGACAAAAAGAGACAATGAAATGGAGGAAGTAAGAATAATAATGACACAGACCTATGTAATTAATATAAGGTAATATAGAGTAATAAAAATTAAATGTGTTCTAGAAATGCTTGAAAAATGCATTCAGCTAGAAAATTGGAATAAAAAAATATAGTTTTTAAAAATATAACCTGTGACTTTCACAGTGTTTTTGCAAGATCATTGCAAATTCGAATACATATCCATGATATGTTTCTCTTAATGCCATGTAATATTTTTCAAATATTTTTTTCCATCATTCAATTTTGAGAATAGTTAACATTCCATAATATATCTCTTTCAATATCATGAAATATATGCTTCAAGTATTTTTTTGCATTCACAAATTTTGAAAACATTTCAAAATAAAATATATTATATATTATAAATATAGGGACAGGAATATAAGAGAATGCACACATTTGCATCTTTGTTTTTGACAATGATGGAATTAACATCATGCAATAATTCGAATAATTGATACAAAATAATTATCATAGAATTGGATAACATCAATTATTCGACGAGGTAGGTATTCTGAGAATTATTGATGATGATTCTTTATTTGATTTCATTTGTTTTATTATTATTTGTAAAGGATATGTAATTGTAAAGGTATATGTATCTTAAAGACTGTTCAATTATTCCAGGAATTGGTGAGGATAATAGCTTTGTGATAAATGGACAGAAAATATAATAGTTATATGTTAATTTATTAAAAATTATTTTTAATAAAAGTATATAGTTTTGTATATATAAAATGTTATATGTTAAATGGAATAGATATTAAAAAGCAAGATATTAATCAAATTGATTTTTTTTAAATTGATTTTTTGCTTTTGCAATTATTAAAAATATTTTGCATAAAATTAACATTAACAACATGTCCAATGTTATTTTATTCATCTATCATATATATATATACGATATAAATATTTGTATGATAAATCTATAATATATAATAGCTCTATATAATATATAAGAACATATAACAATAAATATTTAAGAACATATATTTATAATTGATAATCGATAACGTTAGAAACGTAATATTTATTCTTTGTGAATTTACAACAATCAATATCTTTTCCAAAACTTCTATTAGCCAAATTTCTTTTTCAAAAAAATTTCTTTCTTTTTCATTAAAAACTATTTTTTTATGTGTTTATTTAATATCATACAGATTTAATATATTCATATGTTTTATATTTTACATATTTAAAACAATAATATTTTATATTTTGTTTTTATTTATTTATTTATTATTTATTTTATTATTTATTTATTTATTTATTATTTTATTTTATACTTTATTGTCTTATTTTTAATGAATTTGATCGAAAATTTTTTATCATGAGTAATATTCGCGAAACTAAATATAAAAATTGATATACAAAAATTTCGGTCGAGATTTATTTATTATAAGCAATTTAAATTTATATTAGATAAAATTTGAAAATTGAAACGATGTAGATTAATCATTAGTATTTCAGTTATTGTTTTCAATAAAAAGTATTATTAATCATAATAAATATGTTCTTAGATACCATTATATCATATTATCTTGAACTTCAGAAATTTATTTCACGATGTACTACTGAACTAGTATTAACGTAACTGATGTCATATATAAGTCAAAAATATCTAAAATATTTTAATAATATAATAATAAGTAAATCGATGGAAAAATAAAAAAATTAAATCAATTTTTGTGCTTATCTTAGCTTCTAGAATTGATTGTTTAAACGTACGAATATATTAATCTCACGAATATATTAATATTGTTCCAAAAATGAAATGTGAAATATAAATGATAGTATTCTATGATTTCTTAAAAACATCTTTCACTTTTTAGAAATTTTCTTAATTATGAAATTCTTTATGCAAGATGTTTCTCTTCTGAAAACTTTTCTTTTTTTAATGTTAAAGATTTAACAAATAATCCAGTATAAAAATTTTATTTACAATTCTGTATACTTATTAGCAACTTTATTTTGTTACAAATTATTATTATTCGATACATTATAAGTAAAAGAATTGTTACTATAATAATATAATAATATTATAATAATATTTTTATAAGAATATGTCTTTCTTTTTTGAGATTCCAGGATCTCAAAAAATAGATCCTGGAATAGATAGTTCTTTTTGTTCAATCGATATCGCTTCGAATATCTAATTTTTTTTCTGAACGTTTCTCCTAAGCTAACAGTATAATAATATAATTGTCATTTCTTCAATATTATCTTTAAATTGTTTCTTTTTAAATTTAAAGATAGATATATATATATTATTATTATTATTTGTATATATATATTTATATTCAAATAATAATAATAAATAATAAACAATTATTAATAGAGGCCAGAAAATTCGTTTTTGAAAAAATGAAATTGAATTTTTAAATTTAATATTCAATTATCTTTCATAAAATTCTTTTAGAAATTTTGAAGAAAATATTTAATATTTTAAATATTTTTTGCATATTATTCTTAATAAAGATAAACATTTTTAATTTATTTAATATTTATATACGAATGTCCAGTGATTTTATTATTCCTATAATGACATGATAAAATAAATACATTTCACTCTATCTTTAAATTCCATAAGTTAATAAAGATTAATTCAATCATCATTTGTGTATACTGACTTCTGTTTTTGTCTCTAGAATCATTCATCTGAAAATATCTCACTTTGAATATAATATATTAACATTCAGTATATCATTCCAGAAATAAATGAAGTACAAGGAAATAAAATACAGAACAGTTATAGAATTCTTAATGGGTTTGGAAGTTTCTTTGATTATTTTGGAACTTCTTGTGTGAGATTTTTCTTTTTTTTACTAATTTTTTTCCTTTCTTTTTTTAACACCAATATTAAAGATTTGATTCGTGGTCTGAATGATTCATGAGCATCTTTACTCAAAAAATTTTGCTTACAATTCTGTACACTTATTAACAGCTTTATTATAATAATTGTTATATTATGTTATATTACATTATATAAAATAACATGTTAGTACTAAGATCTTATTATATTTCTATATTATATTACACGTAATATAATATTATTACAAGAATATATCTTTCCTTTTTGAGATTTCAGAATCAATAGTTCTTGTTTAAAATTATTATAATATTTTCCAGATTAACAATTTAATTGTTTTATAACATGTTTTTTTTTATTCAATCGATATCTTCCAGATAATTTATTTTAATTTTAAACATTTTTGTCAAGCTAGTATGTTATGAAATACTATCATTTGTGTAAATTTTAATTCATCTTTTTTGAATAAAATTTTTAATTTTTTCTTTTTGTATAAGTTAATTATCATATGTGTATATCATTAATTTTGAACAAAAATATTTTTGGAAAACATTTTCTATTACGTATCTATATATTCGTGAGCAGTAAAATTTACATAAAAAAAATAGGAATAATGCGATCTGAGTATGATTATTATATTATATTTTGTTGTTTCTCAATTTAGCACTTTTTTTATGACAGGATTAACATTATTTTATTGTAAGATGAATCGTAATCGTTCATTATTTAACAATATTTGCAATATTTTGCAACAAAATAAAAAATTACGAGTTCTATTGAAATGATATGATAAAATGAAAAATATTAACACATTGGAAATTTGAATTTGTCCCACTAAATGTTTCATCTACTGATTAATGATAATTTATTTTACTTTCAATGAAGGAAAAAAATTCAAATTTATAGTATTTGTTTTGCATTGAATTTTTTTCACTGAATATTTCATCTACTGATCAATGGTAATTTCTTTTATTTTCATAAAAAGAAAAACATTGAAATTTGAAATGGATATTTAAATGTTTAAATTTGTCCCACTGAACGTTTCATCTACTGATTAACGATAATTTATTTATCTTTTGGAAAAGCAAAAAAAGATGGCATCAAATTTAAGGAATGGTAGGAAATAATTGATTTTTTAATTATGGAAATTTTAGAAAGAAATGAGATAAAATTTCTTCTTTAACATTTTTTAAGAATTTTATCAATCTTCTTTTTCAATTAAAATAAATTTCACAGTTACGTATATCTTCTTTTTTCAATACAACTTGCTATTGTGAATTGTAAAGAAATTTCAATATATTATTGGTGAAAGATATGGAAAGTAATAATAGATTTTTTGAAATAATAATATTTCAAAAAGTCATTTACTGTTAGAAATAATAACTGGAAGATATTTTGGGATATTTGTTAAAATGTTAATATATTATCATTGTTGTAATATAATTATCATTATTGTAATATATTATATTATGATAATGTATATATATTTATAATATCTCTTATCATTTTATATTGCCTACTGTTCAGCTATTATCATTGATAGTGATAATTTTCTGCATCAAATGATGTTAAAATAATATTAAAATAATAATAATAGAACAAAATGATCAAAAATTTCAATATTGATTTCCATTGATTTCTATTGATTTCTATCCAAAAAGCAAATACAAAGATCAGATTTAAAATCATTATATATATATATAGCTACTTGGGAATCATGGATGATAATGTTATTGTTTTTTCTAAAATTAATACAAAAATAAATGTTTTTTAAACTAATCATCTGCAATAAATGATGAAATGTTTGGGATTTGAAGAAAATATTAAAAGAAATTTAGAAATTTAATATTTCTAGTTTCTAAATCTCCACATTTAAATTTATTTATAAGATTTTCTGAATTTAAATGTCTATGTAACATATATATTATATATTATAGTTATTAAGATTAATAGTGGCAGTTGATTATTTTTCTGCATACTGATGATAAAACAAAGTTGCCAAAATTTAATGTCTACTAATTTTTATCTAATTAATAGCTT
The DNA here is from genome assembly GCF_014066325.1 of Apis laboriosa. Classification (NCBI taxonomy): domain Eukaryota; kingdom Metazoa; phylum Arthropoda; class Insecta; order Hymenoptera; family Apidae; genus Apis; species Apis laboriosa. The sequence goes on from NW_025223765.1 coordinate 1,483,246, forward strand.
AATAAAATAAACAATAAAGAACAATATTGTTGTATTTTCCAAAATCAATGTAACGATTTGAAAATAATAAAAAAAGTTTAGATCAACAACTCATTAAAATTATATCATATAAAAAATAAACGACATGCATTATTTTGAATCTTACAAATGAATTTCATTGAATATTCATGAATGATAAAAAGATTCTTCAATATTATACATACACAAATGTTTTTTAAATTCAATAAAGCTCAATCGTTCTATTCGAAAATAATAAATATAATATTATATGAATTAATCATAAAATTTCGTATTGTGATAATGTAGTAGCAATTGAAGAAACAATGAAAGAATATAAATATTTCCTATGTTTAAAGACTAATGAATAAAATTTAAAATTCCAATAAAAATTGTAATTCGCATGTTTGTGACATTTAATAACAAAATGAATTATATTAATATAATAATTATATTAATATAATATAATAACAAAATAAATTACATCGTTAAAACATTCGAAAATAAAGTTAATTTATAAGTTAATTTATAAAGTTAATTTTATGTTCGAGCATAAAATTAGTTAATGAAAAATAGGAACAATGCGATCTGAGTATGATAATTATATTATATTTTGTTGTTTCTCAATTTAGCACTTTTTTTGTGACATTGTTATTCACATAAAGTTTATTTTATCTTATCAATAGTTTTAAAGGATTCGAAAAACTTATTTAATTTTATTTAATTAAATACCTAAAATGAAAAATCATTAGCGCATTTAAAATTTATATTAGCGCAGCTGCATGTTTACGCGAATTTTTTCGTTTACAATCTCAATTATTCCAACGTGTTCTTTATCAGGTACATTTATATTTTTAGATAAAAGCCTCATCCAAGTTTATGGATTTAGGAATTTTTGAAATATTTAATCAATAAAACAAAAGTGAACATTATTTTATCACTTTTACTATTCTTTAATTTTTTTAATCTTTAATTTGAATAGCTATCATGAAACTAAGTGGTTCAATAATCACTTGTTGAAGTGAGCGCCATGATAGACATAGGGGAATATTCAACTTCTTCCAATTTTCAATACTCCTTATTTATCAAATGGATATTGATATAAATGATATTTTTTTAGTTACTGATATATCTTTAATTACTTAAGTTATTATATTAAAGAATTAGACAAGAGACAAGATCTTTCTATCATCATTTTTGTTAATTTTATTATTATTTGGCATTGATTCTTTTCGATTTTTTATCTTTTTATACAATATTTTTTTCATTCATCATAAATTTTTTATACACACATCGTTCATCAAGTTTAAATATACATGTAATCCAAAAACTAGATATTTATTATTGTAGTTCATGTATTTATAGTCCAAATAGTAGATATTTATTCAATTATAATTGTTCTTTTCTAATCAAAATTGTAATCTGGTTTACTCATTGACCACCATGCAAAATGAAAAATATAACTGATTTTAAGAGGAAATTTGAAAGATTTTTAACAAATGATTTTTTAGAAGAAATAATTATATTTGTCTGTATTATTGAGAAATTTAAAAATTGTCTTTTTTATTTTGCAAAATCAATGCAATGCTATTTGTGATCATGATTCCACATTGCCATCCATTTAAAAGAATTATGTAATTTTCTATATCTATTTTCTATTTTCTAATATATTTTCAATAATGAAGACACTAATCATTGACTATTTATTAATTATACATTAAATTATTTACAAAAGGATTTTTGATTTTAATAATGTTAAAATATTTTGTTATGATTTCTAAATAATTTTCTTATATATATATATATTTATGATATATATTTGGAAAATATAAAAATTGGTATACAAAAATTCTAATTTATTTATTATTAATTATAACTTATTTATTAAGTTATAAGCTTTGCTTAGGTAAAGTGAGATAGAAATAAAGCAAGACAATGATGAAATTAAGTTACTTCCCTATTCTTCATATTCTTTTACTTCATTTTACACGAACTTCAATTTAATAAATTTATAGAACAAATATATTCATATTATATATATATATATATATATATATTATATAATACTCGATATAAAATTGTTTTAAATCAATATTATTTTATAAAAAAAAATTATACAACAATAAACTCGAATTTATTTTAAAGCGTGAAATCTCTAGTTTTATTCCTGAATATTTTTTTATCAAAGATTTCTTTGTATCATATAGCAAATAAAAAATTCAATCTATAAAAATATTAAAAAACTTTGTTCATAATTGCTCGAATGCATATAAATTTAGATAGGAAGAATATTTAAAAATGGAATGCTTTTTCCATTGCCTAAGCTTGCTGTACGATTTTTTTTTTTCATTTATTGAACTTTAGAATATTAGGATTAGAATATTAGGATTGACATGAGTATAAAAAACATTAAATTGTTTTCAAAGTTCGATAATATTTATTATTATTTATTATTATTATATAATTTATTTATCATTGCAATATAATTTTCCCTATTTACATTACTGTGAATATAAAATCCAAAAAAATTGCAAACGATTTTTAGAAAATTTTCAAACAATACAAAAATAATTTTATCATACAAAAGAATAATTTGCTATCCAACAAAGATGAATGGTACAATTACAATAATTATTGCAATCAATAATTTCGTATTGCCTTACATTGGCTAAGAAATTGTAGCTTAGAAATTATCGCATGAATATATATGAGTTGGAATATTATTTAGATTAAGAATGACTCAAGTGCTGCTCAAATCATCAAAAAGAAAATATGTAATCATTTAAAAGATTTGGGGAAATATCTTTTATAAAAGAATGTATTTAGAATAAATGAGAGATGAAGACAAAAATAGATGAATAAAAAAAAATGAATGCATAAGAAAACAAATATAGGATGTGAAAAAAAACACGTATTTTGAATAAAGTTTTGTGAGAAAGAATATTCATTTGAGAATCATTTTTTTTCCTTTTTAAAATTAATTTAATATTTTTTATTATTTAAAGAGAAGAGAATGGACTCTAAAAAGAGAAAAACTAAATATTTTAGGAAATATTTTAGAAAACGAAATATTTAGTATAAATTATTTTTTTTTTGTACTGAGCAGATCAGAGAATAAGAAAACAAAGAAATCCCGTTTTTTTATACCAAATGCATCAAAACTCACTATTTTGGAAAAATTTTTTCAAGATTCAGATATTCTTTACAATTCAGTATATTATTCATTTTAGATAATTTTAAAACATTTTGAATACAAAATCTTAAAATTTAAAATATATTTTGATTATTTAATTGTATTATAAGTATTTTTCAATGCATAGATTAACAGTAAAAAGTTTATAACAAAAGTTTATATATATCCAATGATCATATATATAATTATATAAAATTTTAATACATGGAAAACAAATTCTGGATCAATGTATGTATTTTATTTCCAGGATATTTAAAAAAATATATAATGAAAGGAAATAAAAAATAAATTTCACTTGATAGAAAATTATGTACTTATAAGCAAATATAATTTTATTGAATATTTTTTATGAATATTTTATGAATTAAAGTTTTACACTTTTTAAAATCTTTTATTTGACTTCTTCTCAAAATGTTTTTATACATATAAAATAAGTAAAAGTAAATTAAATCAAGGAAGCATAAATTTATTTTTATTCTTTAAATCGTTTATTTGTATGTGCAGCATCACTAAAATATTATTATGTCAATTGCATTTAGAATGGTAGTGTTCACGCACTCTAATATAAAATAACTTTTTATATAAGATTACATAAAAGATTAAAGCAAAACAATTTTTAAATTCCTCGATCAGAATATAGATAATAATACTATTCACGGAAACTCGGTGATGCCAGTGAAAGGAATACAATATTTATACATAAAACAATTAGATATATCATCAAATATACCTTAGATATATTGAAATAATATTATTAGTAGAGTTTCAAATTCCATGTAATTAATAATTTAAATTGATATTTGCGAAAAATATTATAACTCGATCAGATTGAAAATGTGAATAACATGAGAATTTATATCTCTTCTTCAAGAGAATTTTTGTGGTGATGTCGAAAGGAATACAAATATTTATGCATAAAAAATAAGTCATCGAATGTGCCTTATTTTTTATAAAACTTCAATTCTCACACGATTTATAATTTAACTCAATATTTGCGGAAAATATTGTGAAATATTGTTTGGCTTTATACAATATTACCATAAATAATGAAAGACCATGCACATGAATCAGTGATGCAAATAGTGAAAACGGAGGCAAAAATGGGAGAACATAATAAATAATTGTTTTATTATGAAGTGACAAATTATCTAACAGATATTTAAAAATTTTATTAAGTATTCTTATTTGTACTTTATTATATCATACTTGTTTTAAATAATTTTTGAATTTTAATATATAAGGTATCCAAAATTTTTTGAAGATCCAATATTTTTCAGAATTCAGAATATTATTCATTTTAGGTAATTTTAAAACATTTTTTCCAAGCAAACTTTGATAATATATATTTTTAGAATAAAATCAAAATGAACTTCAAAGAATTTAGAATTCAATCTTTTATAGCTGTCAAGTTTGTATTGACAAGAATGCAATAACATTTGGAAATGGAGTTGTAATTGAAGTTATAAAAATACTATTACATTTTCTGATGTACTAAATATAAATATTATTGACCATATACAAATATTATTATGATTATATTTTTTAAGTAGTAACGCACTTTTATTATATATTATTATTTATCATTTTATATTTCGTTTTATTGCTATATATAACTTTTTAATAATATTTCCAATATTTATATATCTTTTACTTATTAGATTAAGAATTTTAAAACTTTAGGATAAACGATAATAAACGATAATAAATAATAGAATTAAAAACATCGAATTAATTAACATCATGGATTGATAAAGCAACGAAAAAAATATATGTCTTCAAAAATATATTTTTTTGGTTTTATTCAAAAAACATTACATTCTATTTTATATAATAATTTTATATAATAATTATTGGAATAAAATTGTTAATATTCGTGATTCAAAAAAATTTATAAAAACAGCAATAAATGACGCGCTAGAAAAAAAATAATAAGAATAAAAAAACTAGAAAAACTCGAAATGAAACGAAATCTTGAATCTTATTTATTTTTTATTATTGATATTTTGTGGCAATTCTGGATTTAAAATTGTACAACTGGACTTTAAAATTCGAATTCAATTCAATTGAACACGAAATTATATACAATTTAAATTAAATTTTATCTTATCATTTTTATTATTAATAAATAATAAAAATTATAATTTATATTTTGAATAAATTATAATATATTATATATTAGTTTTATTAAAATAAAATGTATTATATATAAATATTTTTACATTAGAAATGTTTACAAAAATCTATCTTATTATTGTTGCTATATAAACTTTATACTTTGAGAATATGACTATGTCTATTCGATATAAAAAGTTTACACAAGTTCATATTATCATTGTTATTATTAATAAACTTCTATTCTGTGTTTTGAATATATTTTATTTTTCACTTGCAGCAATAAAATTGTTTTACGAAATTGAAAGTTTAATATTATAATAAAATTTATTTATAACATAGCAACGACTTGCAATGCTATCTTTATATGTTAGATCAACTGTGTCAATTTTCCAATGTGAGCCAATGAACATGACTAACATATCCAAAAATCGTCAATCATTGATTATGGTAATGTAAATACAACACTCATATTATATTTGAATAATACTTATATAATTATGATTTGTTTTAAACTTGAAGACGTTGATATATTAATCCAATATCTTTTGATTTGAAGAAAAAACCGATGAAAAGATAAACAATGTTCGCACGCATAGAAAAATTATTTGCATGTTTCTATTAATATTGTATACTCGAATATGTTGATCCAACATGTAGATATTGATTGATAACATGTTGATAATATAATATAGAAATTGCAAGAACGTATACATATTTTTATTGCAACTATAAAAGTACAAAATAAGTTGTACTTAATATCAACTGATTACAAGAAAACTGTACTATCGACAGTGTTAGAAAAATTATAGAATGTTTAGTATTAAAAAACACAATAAAAAAATTCTTCCTAAAATACAAATAAATGAAAAAAATAAAAGATATAACAATAACAATAAAATAATTTGTTAACAAATAGTCAACTTCTTTACTTTTCTTCTCATATATTTGAAATCTGATACAAATAATATGTTTTCAGATTTCTTAAAAAAATGAATACGATAAAAAAGTTTTATTAATTCATCTTTAGCTAAAATCGCATCAAATTATTCATATATTATTCTTATATTATTCATATATTATTTAATAGATATAGTCTTGATCTTTTTTTTTTTTCTTATCTAAAAATCTTAATCATCTTAGCTTCGAATTCTAAAAATTATTATAAAATTCATTAAATTATGTTTATATTATTATATTATTGAAGTTTGTATGAAAATACAAATTTGATGTATAAAATACATCAAAAATTGCAATAAAAAGTATGGAAATATCTCAAGGCATATTTCTATGAAAAATACATAAGCTCTAATAAACCAGAATGAATTCCAGCTCACAAAAAGAAAAAACTATGGACGTTTTGAAATATTGAATACCATTTTCGAAATATTGAAAAATTCTGTTTTATGTAAGAAAGACAATTGTTATTATACAATTTATTGTTGTTATACAATTTAAGAATTTAATTGCAATATTATATATATTAATAATAAATGATTCGGTATTTCATCCTAGTTAAATTAAAATTAATCACAATTAATCTTTTCTTATTTTTTGCATCTTAAAATCATTATTCAAATAAACTAATATAATTAATGCAAAATTATTTTAGAATTTTTTTATTTGTAACAGAAAAAAAGTTACAATCCTTCCCAATTACTAGACTCACCCTGTTTATTTAAATATAAAAAGCATACAGTCTCGAATATCTTGTTTAGAAATTTTGTAAATATAAAAAATTATAAAAACAGTAATGATATCTTCACCTGATGTTATACATATTGATCAAGTTGTCGAACGAATAAAGAAATATAAAATAAAATATAAAATAGCAAATCAATTGTTATAAACAAATATATTACGTAATTTAATCGTAAAAATTATGAACAATGTTCGTGTTCAGCAGGACTTAGTGAATATTACAAATATATACATAATATGTACAATAAGAATATATATATTGTAAAATCTAATCAAATTATATATTTAAGCAACTTATGATTTTTGTACATAAAAAAAATTCTTCTCTAGAAAAGAGGATTTGAAGAAGTCACGGTGTATTCAGCCAACATAAATAGCATAAAGAGGACAAAAAAAATGTCTATATAATAATATATATAATAACTATATAATAACTTTTATATAGTAAATAATATATAAAATATTATAATTTATATAAATATATAAATAAATATATAACAGTATATAATAATATTTATTACAATCGAATTATACATTTAATCAACTTAAGATTGTTTTTTAAAAGAAATTATGCATTTAATCAACTTAAGATTGTTTTTTAGAAGAAATTCTACTTTATAAGAAGAGAAAATTTAAGAAAGCTACAATGAAAATGCAATCCGGAGAAGATGGGAAATACAAAAAGAATAAAAAAAAAAAAATATTAATGATATATATTAATATAATCAAATAATCAAATTATACATTTATCAACTTAAGCAATATAATCAACTTAAGAGAGTTTCTTATATAGAAGAATTTTTCTCTACAAGAAGAGAGTATAATCAAATTATATATTTATCAGTCAATTTAATCAGTTTAATCAATTTACAATAGTTTCTTATGTAGAAAAAAATATTAGAGAAAACCAAGATATAACACAGGAAGCATAAAAGAGGCAAAAAGAAAAAAAATGAATATCGAAGAAATCCTCTTGAAATATATGCAAAAATAAAGAAAGCAATGGGGTTTAATGGTTATCGAGGCGAATTGAAACGTTCATTCTCTATCTTAGATTTACTTATGAGTAAATATATTAAATAATTTAAATGTATTTCCTTTTCCATAAAAAAAAATTTATAATAAAATATTTCAATCAAAATCATAAATTTTTATAATTTATTCATTTTAAGAAGGAAATAATTTATTGATCGATCGCAATAAAATATAAAGTATTTGTATTTATGAAAACTAATTTGTTTTGTAATAAAAAATTATAAATAATTTTTTCCTACATATTTGTGTATATATTGTATTATTTTTTTAAACTATATAAAATAAGTTATAAAGAAATAATTATGTAGTGCAACATAATTTTAATTAAAAACAATTAACAATTAGTTAACAATTAATAAAGAATATATTTCAGACTTAACAATAATTAAATTGAATTTTTGTAAATATTTATATATATTATATATCATATTTTAGATTTTAGAGATGTAAAAATTGATATAAATAATTGATATAAATTATTGATAAAAATATCGTACATTGATATACATAACATAATTGTGAAATATTATTTATTGTACAAGAGTTTATTAATACTAATAATTTGCAATATTATAACTTGTTATAGAATTTCATTAATAATAAAATAATATTAATTCAAGTAAAAGAATTCTGATGTTTTATAAAAATTTGGAATTTTGTATTATATTTAATGTCTACTTTTTCATTTTATGAATTTTAAATAAACTAGATAGGAATAAATATTAAAATATTAAAGTTCTCTTTTTGATAAATATTATCAATATTATTTTACAATTATAAATTTTAAGAATTATCAAGAAATTCTTGAGAAATAAGTTCCAAATCATTAGCAATTTCTGCATCATGTTAAGTTTTTTCAATAAAATAAGAATTTTTCAATAAATTTGAAAAATTTAATATATAAGAATATATATAAAATAATATATAAAAATTTAATAAATAAGAATAAATTTTAAAAATTCAATTTTTTTAATAAAGAAAGAATTAGCAAGTTTTAAGGATTGATACAAATAAATTTTAATTATCTTCATAAATCTAAAATGAAATTGCGAATTTATTCTACAGGTAAAAATTAAAGATCTTAATTCAAAAACTGAACAAATCTATTTTTTAGTAAAATTATATTTTACTAAAATATTGAAGTTTTTATATTTTATATATTATCAATTAGTGCAAGAATTAAAATTAAATATTTATAATAATCTTTGGATATTATAAATATTTAATTTTAATTCTTGCACTAATAATATATAATATATAATAATATACTAATAATATATATAATATATAATAATATCCAAAGATTATTATAAATATTTAATTTTAATTCTTATATAATATATAATAACTATAATAACCATTTACTCAATGTAATTTTTATTTTACAATGTAATTGTAAAAATTCCAATTTTTTACAATTTTAAAATCAATTTTTTGCATTAAAATTTTCAATTAGTTACTTGTAATCATTTAATAATAAAATTTTGTTTTATAAATATATATGTATTTATAAATATATATGTATAACGATTATACAATTCATTTGATTTATTTATTATTAATAAAAAAAATGTTTTTTCATTTCTTACAAAAATTTCAATTTCCATAGCAAAAGAAATGTCATTTTGAATATGTCATTATACCAAAAGTCAAATCATTTGTGATTATTCAAACACTAAAGAATTAAGAGTATATATATATAATATATAAATCAGTAATAGTATTTATTTTTAAATGATAAATTTGAAAATAAACTTATAATTAGAATATGAGACGACATGAACATTTCATGAGCAGCTTTTACTAAATAAATAATGTATATAAGCACACGTTCAATATTTTGTTTCAATATTTTTGTAAATACCATATCTAATATCAATTTTAAATTTTAAATTCTATTTTCATTTTAGTGGTAAAAAAAGGTCTTTATTTACATCGTTGCGTGTAAAGAGAGTTTGAATAATAAAATGTTTCTTTAGTAAAACATTTGGATGTTAAATATATATATTATCTTCGATTTATATATATAAGTCGAATAATGGAGGATTTACTATATATTCATTTTCAAACTTTCAAATTTATAGAATATTTTAAAGCTATTTCTTTAGACATACAATTTTTTGAATGACATTGACTTCAATTATTAGAAAATTACGTAATAATAGAAAATTATGTAAATAATATTTATTATATTTGTATTTATTATTTATATAATATATTATTTATATATTTATATATTTGTACTTATTTATTATTTTTATTATATTTATTTATTATAGTTATAGTAATATTATTTTATTTAATTATTTTGGCAAAATTAATATTTAAAGGAAATCCTTGATATATATTATATAAATAAGATATACATTATTAGAATATACATTAATTAGATTGATTGTTTTTTATTAATAATTTTTATAATAATTTATTAACAAAACGTAAAAGAAATTTTTGCATGCAAAAGTATTTAATTAAATTCTAGATCTTTATTTTTTAAAAAGATGAATTTTTAAGTTGCAAATACATAATTCATTTTGATCTTCGAAATGAGTAAAATATAATGTAATAAAAAAAAATTTAACTTTAAACAAATAATATTAATTTCCATGTATTAGATAATAAAATCCATCTATAATATTTAAATACCATAATCTACTTATGGTATTTAAAAATTTAATTAAATATTTAAATATATAGTTTTATAATATATAATATAGTATATAATATAGTATAATATAGTTTTTAAATATATAATTTCTTAACTCATGCGTAATATATAATTTCACACTATGTAGATGTAAATTTGATTGTGATAAATCTCCCGCGCTTTCTTTTATTTGCACCATTAATTGACTTAAATAAACTTACCTATGATTCTTGATTCTTCTTTATCGACTTTTATTTGAATTTATGTACCGTTGGTATTATCATCTTTACCTTCGCATTACCTTTCGTTCCGTTTACGATTTGTTTATATAGCTGGCTTTTTCTTTAATACAGCTCTTTCTTCAACAACCGTTAATTGTTTACGTTTTTTATTTTCTTCTTTTTTGTTTCAATTTCTCGAATGTTCCACACTCTTCTGTCCTCGTGATCATAAAGGTTAACTATCGTCTTCAAATCGTTTCTTTTAACCATTGTAAAATCATAATCTTTTTCATAACGATTATTAAAATATTACAAATTGCTTTCCGTTATATAAAAAGGTAACACACAATGTTTTAATTACGTTAACATTGTTAACATCGCAACTATGTTATCAATATTAATGTAATATACGATTGAGAAAAATGTTTCGATTAAAAACATTAAAATCACGATTTTTCTTTTCTTTTATTATTTTATCCACATTCACAGCTAATTCGCAGTTAAATCTCACTATAAATCACGATAAAAATCCGAATATTGATCTCAAACGATCTTAATAAAAATCTCACTTCTAAAAAGTGGTTCTCTTTACTTTCGTACTTGTCAGTATCGCAGTTCGTTTCCAACTGATTTAAACTATTCAAATTGAATCAGTACTGTCACAAATTAAAGGAAACGCATGCGCAAAAGGCTAACATGACGCACAATTTCAAATATGATGAGAGATAATTACGATTCCAGAGAGATCTTTACTATTATAATATTTATATCATTATTTTAATTATTTATTTTATTTTATTCATTTATTTTATTATTGTATTTTTGTATTTTGTTTATTTCTATCTTTATTTAAAGTAATTATTATTTTTATTTAAAGTAATTATTTTTTTTGTTTTCTTTTATTTAAATAAAAAATGAAAAAAAATTCCGTTTCAGAAACTAAAATTAGAGATAAGATGTTAAAAAAAACATTGCAACTTTCAATCTCAATTTGCTATCATGATAAAAAATTGATAAAAAATGATAAAAAATCATTTATGTTGATTCTTATTTATATTGTCAAAATTTTTCACTCTAATAATTTTAATAAATATTTAAATAAATTTATCCAAAAACAATATACCAATTATACTTTATATCTATTTTATGTAATTCCGTTCCTTTTTTTTTATTTTCTGTGTTTACTTCTTGTACTTGATTTTAACATCAAAGGTTATATCTTTAAATAATTAAATAAATAGAAAAGATAAGGTTAAGGTAATAAATAGAATAAGATGAAAAATATCATTTTTTCTCCTTATTATTTATAATATATATTTTAAAATGGATGGATTTTTTATTATATTTTTAGCATAATAATTGAATAAATAATACAATAGAAAATTAACATGAAATTCCAATTTTATTTGTGTTTTTAAAAATAATAAAAAAAATTATTAGCTTAAATGAATAAAAGAATGAAAAAGAGTTTTGTATACTAGTATATTTTATTATTTAAAAAAATGCAAAATTAGAATAAAATCAAAAAATTTGATATTTTAATTTGATTTTGACATTATTGATATTATTTATTCACATAAATTGTAGTTAGAAAGTGTTAAAATAGTAAATTTGTTATTTTATCATAATAATGATGATCCTGTATAATCTTCCATATCTATCTATTAAAATTTCTATATCTTATCTATTAAAATTTAATTAAATTATATTAAAAATTATCTAAAAAAATGTTATTGAATTATATTAAATTTGTTTGGTCATAAAATAATTCGTTACAAAATTGGGCAATAATTAAGGATTGCTATTAATAATTAATAAATCCTTATTTTAATACATATAAATATAAGATGAATTGAAATAAGGAAAAAATTCTTTTTTTTACTATTTATGATTTTTAATAATAAATTCTGGGTAAAATAATAATTGAAATAAAATAGAAACAATATTTTCCTAAAATATATTACATTGGTTAATTTGAAATAATTATTTACTTTATATATATTAATAGAAATATTATTTAAAATATTTATTTAAGTATATATATATATATGAAATACATATTTCAATTATATATTTTTCATCAACGCCAATGAAAAAATTATTGTTTCGCAGGACTAGTTATAAAACCATAATATTATCTAACTGATTTTCTATTTGAAATATGTACATTACCAAAGGCAAATAAATAAATATTTAACAAAATAAATATTTAACGGATATTAAACGATATTATGAATTATTTCAATTTGTATTTCTTTCTTAAACGTATATTTTGATTGAAGATAATAATATCCGATTTACTTCCTACTTTTAGCAGTAATCTTTAAAAATATTTAACATAATTTTCTTTAAATTTAAGATTATGAATTATTAATTGAAATAATTATTCTTGCATATATTCAAAAAAGTATATATATCAAATAAATATTTATTTTATAAAATAATTTAATAATTTAATAAAATAAATTTTTATTTTATAAAATATATTATTTCAATTAATAATTTCATATGTATATAAAAATTTCATTATATATATAAAAAATACGTATTTTCAAATTTTTGTATGTAATATTAAGAAATAAAATAAACATCATCTTATTTAAATAAATATATTCCAATTATTATTTTCAATAGTTTTTATTTAAAATTTATCCAGTTCTGTGCACAGCATATCGAAATTAAGATGAAACAACCATCATTGAGCACCACTGCCACATGTTTTGCTAAACTATTTCGTTTCTATATTAAAAACAAGAATGATCTTGTAAGTTTCTTCTTGATGTTTTTATTAGTAAAAAGATTTGTTCTGTCGCATAGTATGATTAGATTTTTTTCTTTTTCCTTTTAGTTTTCGAAATAAATTGAAAAATATCAGCAAAAGTGGATGCATTTCAGATACATTTTTAACTATAATTATTATTTTAAAAACGTTTATAATTTCATAGAATTATTTCATGTTAAGAGCAATCAAATTAAAATAATTAATAAATAATCGTAAAAACATGAATTTTCGAAATTGGAAAATTATCATTTTTTTTAAAATTGATTTTTTCAAAAATTGTTGTTATAAAATTGTTTGTTACAAAAAAGTTTGTTACAAAGTTAAAATTTATCGAATAATCATACAATTTTTTATATTTTTATTTTTCTCTAACGTATAATTATATTTATTTATATTATATAATTATTATATATATATTATATATAATATATAATATTATATATTATATTTAGTATAGATAAAAATAGTATAAATAAAGTCTGAGAGATAAAATGATTTAAAATAGGAGTAAAAATAGCAAAATTATATTGAAGATTTCGTGAAGTATTTAAAAGTTAATCAATATATATGTGTCTTAATTCTATCTGTAATTAAATATGCAATCAATAAGAAGTTATACTATGTGCAAGAATAAATAAAAAATATAATAATATTTTTTTCTTTATAATATATTTTTATAATCTTATTTTTAAAAAAATCAAATATATATAATATATAAAATAAATCAAATATTTTAGAAATTATTCAATTCTATTTGAGTATATTATTCAATTTTTTTGTTGTATTATTATTGAATCATAAAATATGTTTACTACTCTCCACTAATTATTTAATCATATTTCAAAATTTACTAAGTTTATATATATTTGATAAATATATATAATTTGATTCTTTTAAAAATTCTCCAATATAATTTTATTTTCAATTTTTAATTATATTTTCAATTTTTATCTTATTTTGTGCTATATTATCTTTTAATTTGTACCAAGAATTTTAATCCATATTTTTTAATGCTATATTATTAAATAGTACTATTAATGATATTTATTAATGATGTTATTATAATATATTTATATAGAGAGTTGTGTATTGTTATGAATGTATTGTTATGAGACATTTTTAAAATCTAGATTGATTTTGAATATCAGAATAAATACAAAAATATCAAGATAGTTGTTTCAAGTTCAAGTTGAGATTTATATTATAAAATATAAGAAATTTAAAATTAAGAATATATATATATATATTTTAGAAATATAAAATATAAAATATAAAATTTTAGAGAATATAAAAAATATAAAAATTTAAGTATTAGATAAAATGAAACTATTCATATCATAATCTCAATATATATAATATAATCCGTCTCATTTCATTTAACACATAAATTTCAATAATTTAATAAATAAGCCTCAATCTCAAAGAAATTTTTGTACATTAACTTTTGTGTTTATTTTTAGATTCTCTAAAAATGTTTCATGAATATGTTAATATTCTGTATAAAAAATAAAGAAATTATATTTATTTTAACTTATATATTGCGAAATTATTGATATTATATTATTTTTTATGTTATATTTTATATAACATAAACATATAACATTATATAACATATTTTATATTTTACATATATCAGAATATTACTAATATTAAATTGTCCTAAAAGTTCTTTTCGTTATTTGTTTGTACTTATTTTAGAAAATAATGTAAATAATTTGAAAAATCATACATACAGTCTAGTTTATTTGAAAATACTTCATTTTTTTCATTGAATATTCTAAATCTTTTTCCAAAATTTACTAATTAATAATAATAGAAAGTTATAAATTGATAAGATTATTAACTATTTGATTTGATTTTCTATTAAAAAAATTGGTATTCTCTTAACGATATTAGGAATCATCTCGACTTTTTAAGTACTTAAATCAAACTCATTTTGAAAAAAGAGAATAGTAGATGTTCCAAAGAAATAAAATTTAAAAAATTTTAATTAACACAATTTACATATAAAGCATATAAAATTTTTATAAATAATAAAAAACATTATTAAAATACATAGTAAATATGATCCAGCTCGATCATTATTCTACAAAGACGAAATCAAAAGTTTTATATTTATATGTATAGGAAAAAGACAAAAAGAACCTTCTGAAATAATTTAATATCATCTTCCTTCAATTTCTCCTAAATAAATAAAAATAATCTATCAAATGATTTTCTTTTTTCTTTTAATTTAAAAGAAAAACCAAGACTCACCTTTTTAGAAGAAAAATATTTCGTCTCTTCCACATAGACGCAATTATGATATGTTCGCCAAAATTCGCGGAACCAAGGATTCTTTTGTTCATGATCAAGAGTCAATTCCATGAAATACTCATCGAAGCCAGATAAGGGCGCATAGAGTGGTTGAACAGCGAGAGCACCTTCCAACACGATGGTTTGCTGGTAATTTATGTCGTTGTGATCTGGCCATGCATCACTGCACAACCAAACGAATCGAGAGCCAACATCAACGCGCCTCGCTGCCTCCAGAACTCGCAATGTTGTTGCTTTTTCCGCGAACAACACCACCACTGTAAATAGCCATTCAAAAAAGTTTCTTTTTCTCTTGATTGGTAAGAATAGTTTTCCAAATGGATGTATTCTAATGGATAGGAAAACTATATTAAAATTTTGTTAAAGATACTTAATATGAGTTAATGTTGTAATATCGTGTAAAATAGGTATTAAAATTTTATTTTTTAGTATTTAAGTATGCGAAATATATAGCCATTTATTTTTTCTTCTTTTTTTCTAAGTTAATTAGGATAATTTTTTTATTTTTATTTTTAAAATAATTTTTATTTTTTAAATAAATGTATCAAAATATTATATTAAAATTTTAGTAAAGTATTTAATATGAATCATGTTTTTAATATAATAATTAATATGATCATATGAAGTAAGTATTAAAATAAGTTATTTTTGTAAACTGAATTGATATTTAAATATGTATATATTATAAAAAACATATTGAAATAGCAATATTATTAATAATTACCATAGGAGAAACTTACTTTCAGAAAATTTTATTAAATATAAAAATTAAATATAAAAATTATCAAAAAATAAATTTGTAAAATTATCAAAATTGTTTATTTATTATGTAAATACTTTAAGAAATATTTTTATAATAAACATAATTTTAATAAAAAATTGTTTTAAAAAATTTAAATAATTGTGATAATAAATAATAAAATAATAAAAATACTTTATATGTAAAATATATAAAAATGATTTTATAATATATATAGTGTCGATTAACAAATCTTGATTCATATCATTTAAATTATTTGTTCAAATTCAATATACATAATTTGATATGTATTCAATACTATCTATTATTATGATAAATCTATGCGCTTTGAGATTGATTAATATTTTTCGTTAATAATTCGTTATCAAAACCAAAACAAAAATTTTTGCGAAGAAAAAAATTACTTCAAATTACCTCAAAAATCATCAATTAAGCTTAATCATCACATAAGTTTCATCGGCTTCTGAAACATCTTATATGATATTTATCATATATATGTACATGAATTAATAAATATTTCTTAAATAGATTGTTTCTTTTTTTTCAATTTTTACATATCTTATTTGAATTTTTTTAAACTAAAAATGTATAGATAGTATATATAGTAGATTTTAACAATTATTCTATATGAAAAATAAACAATTTCTCTTTAAAATCAATTAAATAAAAATATCAATTGAATATATCTCGAAAGAAATTTTATATTAGATTTTATAAAATTTACAGAAAAATGTAAGAAGAATTCATTATTCAATGAATAAAAAATTTGATATAATTAACATACGTTTTTCATTCGCTTTAAAAAATAAATAATATTAATAATAATCATATCAAAAAAATAAATCAACAATTAATTTTTTAATAATTGAAAAATTGCATAAAAATCATTGTTTTTGATGTATAAATTCATTGGATATAAAAATAAGTTTTTTTTTAATTAACAAAATAATAAAATAAAAGAACGATAAAGAATAAAACATAATAAGAATTTTGATACACCTTTCTTCCATATTTGTTCTCTTTTTCTTTGAAGTTGTTAATCTTTAGTATTATCGAGTATTAAAAATTTTGCCAATGTATTTTCTATATTACAGTTACAGTACAGAATTCATTTTTACAAATTTATAATAAACACTCTTTTTCTAAACATTAATTATCAATTAATAGCAATTTTTCTATGTTGTAAATATCTGTTGTAAATATGTATAAATATCTTCATTTTATATCAAAATATTTAACTCTTTTGGACGTTTATATTAAAACAAAACGATCAATAATATAACATAGAAAAAAAGAAAGAAATATTATGACTGATAATATAATAAGAGCAAAAAATAAAAAGTCTGAAAATATATCTAAATACATTTTGAAGAAAAACAAAAAAATAAAAATTTTAAAACCTTCGTGACACCTTAAAAGTTAATTTTGTAAAAATTATCTTTAATAAAATTACAAAACAAAATCAAAATTGAATCAAAAATGATAGTATGATTGGGATCAATTAATATGCCATTAAATTACACATCAATTCTTCAACTATAAAACTATATTAAAATTTGACTATGCTATGAAAATATTTAACTCTTACTCCGTAAATGAGAGTTATTATTCCGATACATTTTTCAGTACAAAAAATAATAAAAGTTTTTGAAAAAAATCTGGAAAAATTTATGTAATATTTCTCAAATATTCTAAATTAAGATCATATAATAAAAAATTTCAAAAAATAATTTGTGCGAATTATTATTATTGCAAATTATAAAAGTGAAAAACCTGACCTTTTTAGAAATGTCTGGATATGAATAACCCCCATTTAATGAGTAAGAGCCTTTTTCCATTATTCAGTTCTCGTCTTCCGATTAAAAATGAATGTCAATCGATTATCGATTGATATAATACTCGTTTTCCATACTGTCATTTATATATAATCGAGTGGCATCAAAAATGCTTTGTAAGAAAAAAAAAAAAAAAAATAGAATAATAAGAAATGTGGAAAATGACCGATTGATAATCGACTGACATTTAATTTCAATTGAATGGCAAAAAAAGACTTTAAAAATTAATAAAAAATTTAAAAAAAGAATAGAATAGTAAAAAAGTATTTTAAAAATAAGAGAAAAATAAACATTTTGTTTTTTGATTTAAGAAATTTTGGATTAGTTATAAATAAAAAATTAAATGAATAATTTTACAAAAATTTCATATAAAATATTTTACATAAATAAATATTATTAATTTTAAGAAATTTGTGAAATTTTCATCTCTTAAAAAATTAGAAAATCAGAATAAATATGAGATTAGTATAAATTGAAAAAAAATGAGTTATGAAAGTATATATAAATGTTTTATCATAATTAAAATTTAATAAGATATTAATCTTAAATACAATAATATAATTAGAATTTATTTTGTTTTATAATAATCATATATTAAATTTCGTTCTACAAAATCACAGTGAATCCAGAATAAATATGATAATTATTGAATTTACAGTTTCAAATAGCAGATTTTTTTTAGATTTTTTTTTTCAAATTTATTATCTGATGATTGAAATCTGAAAATTGAAATTATTATTCATTGATAAATTTCAAATGTCTCATATTATTGTTTCATTTTATTTCTTTTAATCATAAAAAATGAAAAAATAAAATATTTCAAATATTAATTACAATAATATTATACAATTATTATAAATATTATAATTATAATTATAATTATAATATACTTTTATAATTCTTAATTATTTTTAGTTCTTTGAAAGAAAATTAAAATAAATAAAAATAAATTTTATTTAAATATGCACATATAAAAATTTTTTGTTATACGAAATAAAAATAAAAAAGATCTATATAAAATGAATACAAAGAATTAATAAATGAAAAACTTTTGCGAAAAATTGTTGTAATAATTGTTAAACTATATTATACTGATATACAGATTAAAATTTTTAATTATCCTAATATTTCTATTTTTTATACTTGTAAATATTCTTTTATTTATGTATTATAATTCTAAAAACAATCAAATTATTATACATATAATATATAATACATTATATGTATTGATTCTGAAATAGTTATGAAGAAATAAAATAATATTTTAACAGTTTTACAGATTAAAAATATTTTAAGTCTATATCGGTTACAATTCTGATTAAAAAATCATTATTATATATCATTATTATATATTCTAAAGTTTTTATGTTAGTTTTATATCTTAATACGTTAAAAACATAATACATAATATGTTAATTACATATTGCAATATTGCTACATATTTTATATTTTCAATTTATTTTTTCATAAAAAAATCCATTAAATTTGTTTAATTCGAAATATCCTGTGTAGAGTTTATACATCATTTCAGTTCTTTATAACTATTTATAAAATCAGAATTATAATACATTATAATACATATCACAAAATTGAATCTAATTATATTATAGTTTCAAGATATGATTTGCTAATCCAAAATGATTTAATATTTAATTTGCTAAAATGCTAGATAAATGTAATATTTGAGAAATACCTCGAACGTCAATTTTTTTCGATAATTGTCGATTTAATCTAATTAGTTTTAAAATAAATTACTGATCCAAAATGATTTAACATACACTGGATTAGGATATAAAAAATATATACTGGATTAAAATATAATATTTAAGAAATATTTCGAAATATTTCAATGCTACGAGATATTATTAGTCTAACCTAGTTTCAAGATTCATTATTGTTAATTCAAAATAATTTAATACATATTAAATTACGATATGGAATAATGGAAAACATTGAATTAGAAAATAATATTCGATAAATACCTTTAACGTTCGTTTTTTTGACAATATTACGGACCACGAAATCATAATCATCATCCTTGAAATGATCTTTACTAATTCGATGTCGTGTGCTAAAGCATATCGAATACTCGGTTGCCAATGATGCCAACATCTCGTATCCGTGGTTCCCATACTCCGAGTCCGTGTAAACGACCGATACGTACGACCATTGAAATTGGCTAACAATGGATTAGATAAAAAAATATAAAATAGAACGAATCTATTTAAATATAACAAATATACATATCTTGATACAACAATTCAGAAACTTAAATTAAATTATAATAAAATATTTTTATTATAAATATTTTTATAATTTTAAATTATAATATAATAAAATAGAATAAAAATTTATATATATATATATATATATATATATATATATATAGAGAGAGAGAGAGAGAGAGAGAGAGAGAGAAAATATATTAATTGAAAGAAACCAGATCTTAATTATTTAAAATCTTTATTTTTAAAAAATTTTTGATTACTTTTCATTTGATAATCCAAGTATTTTCTTTTCAAATTTCTACTTCTATAATCTTCTTAAATTTCTATAATTATATTTCTATAATTATACATATTATATATATTTCTATAATTATATATATTTCTATATTATATTAAATTTCTTGTTATCAATTATTCACTATTTTTTGAAGTTGATAATTATTAAATAGTTATTATAATAATTATTATTATTGATATATTTTAATTATAAATTTAATTATGAATGAATACTTGAAACGTATAAATGAATTCTAAAAGAAAACAATTTATATAAAAAATTATATTTTTAATTATTTGCTGTTTGATAGTTTAAACTGATTAATAATTATCGGAGATAATTAATCCTATTCAAATTTAAATAAATATGTATATAAATTTGAATTTATATTTATATTAATTTAAAAATAAAATAACACAATAACAATAAAAATTATTATAATATAATATAAATAATAACAGAATAAAAATTAAAATACAAATTTTATATAAATAATTATTCAATTAAGAATTTATTTACAAATTTATTACAATAAATTTCAATATAATATTCTCTCGATTATATATTACTTACCGTAGAACTTCGAGCATTGCTCGCGCTTGATTCACATCATTAGGAACTGTACGAAAAAACCTTGGAAATTTCTCCTTGTTGCTGAGAAAAGGCGACGTGGCCATGTACGAAATCTGCGGTATCGGAAACAAACCCAGCACTGATGCGACCTGTAAACCATAATTTCGAATTTAGAATATTTGAATATTTAATTATAAAATTATGAATTATTTCGAATCAATATTAAATATCAAGTAATAAATTTGATTATTTTGAATTTTTAATTTTTAAAAATTTTTTAAATTTTGATCATTGTGAAGTTCTTGAAAATCTTAATAAATTCGAAGATTTTAAATAAATAAAATGAGTTAAAATAATTCTCAAGAATTTCAAATCTAAAGATCTATAATCTATAAAATTTTTAAATCAAGAAAAATTTCAGAAAAAAAATTTTAATTAAATAAAATTTAGTAATAATTTTATTAATTAAATAATTTCAGATCGATATCCTATTGATACCATTATCGATAATTCGATATATCGATAACGAATGAAAATAATTGAAATTCTTAAAATTTTTTATTTTTTCTTATTCAAAGTTATTAGTAATGTTAATGTTTATTCATAATTTTCATTGAATTTTCAAATTATATTAAGATATCAATAATATGAATACAAATAAATTAATCGAAATAAATCATTTATTTATTTTTATTGCAATTTATAAATAAATAATATTTTTACTTATTTTAATAATAACTTTGAATAAACAAAAATAGAAACATTATCCGTTAATAATATTATCAATATATTGAAAATATATCGATAATCGGTAGTCACAATTCTATCGATACCTACTTGAATGGTAACCGAACTTGATTCAGCTCCGAGTACTGCGACCACGTGATCGAAATCACTATTCAAAAATTTTGGCACACTTTGGTCTCCGCATCGGTAATTTATGGATCCGAATCGATCGCTGCGCACTATCAAACCTAAAATCGATCTCGAATGAATGCTTGTATTAACCATAAATAAGCGAACAAGCACAAATAAGCGATAATTTACCCTTAATGAAGTAGAATAGATGATCTAGAGCATAAGTAGGATTATCACAGGTATCGAATGCCAGCGCGCCAAGTTGTATACCAGGAAGTATTTCTGGATTCTTATTGATTCGCTCGATCGTATAGAGCATTGCTTCTAATGGTTGAATACCGTCTTCCATCTGAAATAAATAAAATATTGAAGTATTAAAATTAATTATTGACAAAAATTTAAATATAAATGAACAGAAAACGTAAAATATGAAATAGAATTGAAATATAAGATATAAAGGTTTTGATTTACATGGTGAATTAATAATTTTAAGAATTTTGAATATTTTTATTATTTTTAAATATATATATATATTTATTTATATACATATATATTATAAATATATATTTATAATTAAATATAGAATAGAATATATAAGAGAACATATAGAATATATTTATTTATTTATTATATATACATAAAATTAATGGATTAATAATTTTGAATGTTTTTGTTTTTTTAAATATATAAAAAACATTTAATTACACAGTACAGAAAGATCTGCAACATTCATTTTTCATTTTTTTAAATATAATTAAAAAAGTTGAACAAGTATTACGAAATTAGATACTATTGGATAATTATCTTGTGGTCGAATATATCATGTAAATCGCAATTCATGAATGACTATATGAAAGAATAGTCGAATATACAATCATATACGTGAATTGCATAATTGAATCACAATATGCGATATAAAAGAAGAATTGCGTTATGAAATGCTCGATGATGGTTATCAATGCAATATTTGCATTCCATTTAACAATTTTAATTATTTTTTATGATATCTGTTTGTTTTATTTATTATTGAATAATTTTGTATTGGAAATTATTGAAATCTTAATATTTGAATAAAAAAAATTAAAATTTAAATCTGAATCTAAATATTCGTTATTTTATTTAATACTGTTTAAAAAAATATATATTTAAAATTATATATTTAAAATATATTTAAAATTTTAAAAAGTTTCTTTATTTGTAAAAAAATTATAACTTCCACGATACAAGTTTTCTTATACTATATAACTTTTAAAAAATAAAGTTTTTCTATATTTCTAATAATCTATATTCTATATTTAAAATAATTTCTAATAACAACATAATCTCTAATAAAATATTCAAAATAAACAAAATTATTGATCTATCTTGAATACAGAATGTTTCAGAAAAATATTATTAATATTTTAAAACTAAAATGTATAAACATATAACTTATATATTTTATATCAAATATAAAATAAATAAATTGTCTCTTTTTTTCATTTTTGTTATTATGAATTTCCTTCATCTTTCTAGAGTTTTCATGATTCATAATTTCACTTTTTCAGAGTAACCGATAAAAACTGTATTTACATTATACTTTAACAATTATATTATTTATAAAACTTTATATATCTTATAAATAGAATAAATAGAATCTTAAAATCAGAATTCTTTTTTAACTTCGATTATTCTATTTATTTAAAAATTCAAAATTCATATATTTAAAACAGCTTTAATTTATTTGTAAAATATTTAAGATGTTTTCATAATAATATTTAAAAAACTAATTCTTTTATCACTAATTAAAAATCACTACATTATTTTATTTGAGTTACATTTAAAAAAGTAGTCTATAATTTAATACAATTATATAACTTAATAATTTTTTAATATTGTTACTTATATTTTATAACAGAAAACAAAAGAATACTTAACAAGAAAATATATGTATTATTANTAATATACATAATATTTTATTATAATATTAATATATAGTACATATTTTTCAAATCTATTATTACGTGTGCTAATAAATAAAATTTTTGGAATAATCCAATAGACTAATAGATAAAAATAGAAACAGTGCAATAAAAATATATAAGAATAAATAATCATTTTCCATTCTTAATATTCACTATAAAAATACAAAATAAATAATAAGGATAACTTATCCACAACAAGATAATACTACATGCATATAACAACTGTTCTAATAGCTGCAGAAAGCAACAAACTAATTGTGTTGTATCTCTATATCTAGAATCGAGACTCAGATAATCGACATCCCAATTGATTAAGATCATAGATAATAATCGGACTTGGTTAATCGAAGTAATTATTAACGAATTTCTTTACATTTTTCATCTGAATTCACAGACTTTAACCAAGATTCATCAAAAAAGTTTCATTAAATGACAGTATTAACGAACATGCTTACTAATTATTACAAAAAATAATGTCTAAATCACATATTCTGTATACATAAGAATAAACAAATCTTTAGATAATTTGAAGATGTTCTTCACAATATATTAATATTCAATCTTTCTGTTATATGATTAATTAATATTATTAATAACATTAACATTAATATTATTAATAACGATTAATAACATTTCATGTTATATTTAAACCTGGAACTAACAGAATAATTTCAAGATGATTTTGTAGGTGAGATGGATTTTATTTCTTAAAAGTCATTAAACTTTTTGATTTTCATTTATTTTTGATATTGTGTATTGCGTATAAATATATTAATTATTACTTATATTTTTAATTAAAAAATCAAATAAATTGTATAGTGTAAATATTATAAAAATTGTATAGCGAAAACTTTTTATTTTTTAATCTTTTAAATATAATTTAGTAAATATATTTTATTAGAAAAGTAATAATTTTTTCAGAATACAATGAGTTAATATAATTTTTACAGATTATATTTATATTTATATGATGAAATATACAATTATTAAGAAAACAAGTAAGTCATCATTTGCTGATTTTTGGGTTAGATTAGATTAGATTAGATAATTCACTATTAATAAATGATCCTCTAAAAACATACTTATTTTAATTTAGATATTTATTATAACATTTATTATGATATTTATTATATTATATTATTATTATATTTAGATATTTAGATTATGAAAAAGAACAATCAAAACAACGACGAACAATTAAAACATAGATAAATAAAAAAAAAATTTTTAATTTTTTAAACAAATTCTTTATTTTTAATGGAATTTTTTTTGTGAATATATGAAGTATAAAGAGTCATATATTGAGAAATTTTTTTTCTAACTAAATTACTTTAAGAAGGTAAATTTAATAAATTTTCATTCAAAGCAAAATTTCTAAATTAATTAATGAATTTTTCTGTAAAATAGTATCTAATATCTAAATGTTAAATATTTTTATAAATTAATATAATAGTGGTTTATAAAAGTTTTCGAACACTTTTTTATCTATTAATGAAATATTAATTAATAATTAGATAGAAGATTTTCGAAAATGTCAAAATCATTTTCATTTTTTAAGTTGCATGTTATAGAGATTGATTATCAGTAAATATAACTGAATTAATTTAAAAAAAAAATGAATTTTTTAACAAAAATTTAAAAAAATGTTCATTGAATAAATTTTCTTAATATAAATAATGTTTTAATTTATTTTTAATCAATAACTTAAAAATTTATAAAACTATAATTTCAATCCGTAAATTAATATCAATTTTTTAAAAATTATATGAATTAAAATAAGAATACGTTAATATATGTATAACACATGTGTTTAATATATATTATTATATATTTAAATATACATAAAATAGAATATATAATTGAAATATATTATAGATGTATAAATGATAAATGAATAAGATTTAAGAGAACTACATAAACTAACTAAATATATTAATTATATATGTGTAATATATATTTTTAAATATATATGAAACAGAGATCTTTAATTATATAATAATAACTCTAATTTAACAATAGACGTACGACATGATATTCATTTGGATAGATAACTGAGACTCTTTATATACTATATAAAGAAACATATCTAATTTCTTGTTAAACGAGAACTTCATTTTCATTTTTAGACTTAGAATTTAATTTGCCATCAAAATTATATGATTCATTGAAATGTATACCGTTTAAAAAATTTAATCATATTAAAAGAAGGAAGTCTAAAATTTCTTTTCAATTTCGAGTTACTACTTATATTTCTTACTATTTTCTGTAAATTGATGATATTCTATAGAACTGACATTTCTCACTATTTTGTATTATTCTGATATTTCTTACCATATTTTCTTCTTTCTTTCTTACAAAATATGTAATTATCTATCATGAAAGAAAAAATATTCATATATTGTTTAAAATAATCTTTTTTAAATTGAATCAAATGACTCGAATTTTTTTGCAATATTATAAAGAGAAGATATTACAAAGATATTGTTATTCATTTTTTTTATTTTTATTTTTTTTGTTGTTTTTCAGTTTATAACTGAATGAATTTTACACATTTCAATGCCTATATCTTTTGTATTTTTAATAATGTGTAATTTTTTTAAATATTCTTTTTTTTCTTCTTTTCATTCTTTTAAACATTCTTTATCTTTTATTATTATTTATTTACCAATTTTCTCATAAATTGGAAAGAGATTTGAAATTTTTACAATTTTTATAAGATAACATTTTCTTCATTATTTGAATTTAAAAAATTTAACTTTTATTCAAGAATATAATCTGAATTTATAAATATACAAAAAGATTATTAAAATATAATTTAATTTATTTACATGATCATTTTCTTCTTCTATATATAATATATTTTTATATTTATAAAAAAAATGATATATAAAAAAATGAATAAAATTTTTTTGTATTTATAACAATATATACTTTATCTTTATTTTTTGGTTATAATTATAGTTTATACAATATAATTTACAGAAATTTTTGTTCGAATATAATATTTGATCTAGTAAAAACTAATTAAAAATATTTCAAACAAAGTTCTGAAATGATTTTTTAGATTAATAATTTTATTAATCATTTTACAAATGATATATACATATAGTGCAAATCACAACGTAAAATAAATTAAATATATTCAAGTATTCAGAGTACTCATTATAACTCAAACTCCGGTTTCAGAACCGGATATGAGTAGAGAAGAAGATAGGGATATAAGATTATATAACGACCTTTCACAATAACCATTGTCGTTCATCAATCTTGTTTTGTTTAATGGACGCTTATTGTTGCTGCAGGAAGTTTTTGTGGATGCATATTTAAATGGAATAAAATATTTATTTCAGAAATTACTATATTAAATAGAAAAAACAATGAATGACAAAAGTATTATACTATAATTTTTAATTTATTAATTATATACTTTAAAAATCAAAAGATAATTAATAGAAAATATATTTATTTATTTAATAATTTAGAAATTATATTCATAAAAATTTTTTAAAAATTATAAAATTAATTTATTATTTTATATGGAAAATTTTAAATAATATAAGATATAATTTTTATTTTTATATTATAATGCTACGTATTTTCTTATCGTAGTTTCTAAAATTACATACTTCAATAATCCATAGAGAATTTAGAAGAAGCCAAATAATATAAGCATATCTTATAATTTTCAATATTTTTGGAAATTTTCAACTTCAAAATATATCTTGACAAAAAAAAAATAATATAATTATAAATCAGATTTGATTTTATAGATGAGGATTACAATACATAATACAATACATAATATGTATAATTCTCATAAATATGGAAAAAATTAGTATCTTTAGAATATAATTTCCTTAATATAAGAATATATTTCCTTAATATAATTTCTCAAGAAGAAAAAATTTTTGCAAATCATTTTTGCAAATTTGAAATATAAAATATTTATAGTATTTTTTATAAATATTCATTAATATTAATTATCAAATATTAATAGTAATCAATTTAATATTAATATTAATTCATTAATATCAAAATTATTATATATAATATTATATTTTAACATAATTATATAATTAGTTTAATTATATTAATTATATTATAATATATAATTCATAATTATCTGCAACTTTTTTTAATTTTTAATTTTTCATAGCCATATTTTCAAAAAATATAATAAATATAATAAATACAACAATAAATACAAATATGAAAAGTATAATAAAAGAATTGTACTTAGTTTTTGATTGAAGTTTTGGTATTTCATAATCAAACAATGATTCGAGTGACAGAGCCAAGAACATTAATAAGAATACAAACAAATGTATATAGACTAACCAATGTAATATATCTAGTTCGATAAAAGAAGATAAATATTTTCGAACTAAAAATACATCTTCTTCCATCATATGAGCAAATTGATTAGCGAATATAAATATGAATATAAATATATAAAAATGAATATGAATATATTCATTTAAGTGATTAATGTAATTATAAAAAATGTTTGTTAAAACCGAAAAAAAATTGAAATCACTGCAGAAAATCTCTCCTGCAGAAATTTTTAAAATTTAGTCTAAAAACTAGAATAGATTTAAAAAAATGATGAATGAATAATAGCTAAATATATGTATAATAAATAATATGAAATATTATGTATAATAAGACACTTCTTTTAATACTAAAAAATAATTCTAAAAAACTCTAAATATTTTATAACTTGATATAACGTAATTTTTATTATTACTATTATAAAATTAGTTATTTATATTCATTCTTATATGTTTTAAAAAATAAAAATAAAATTTTTTTTTTAATCGCATGTTTTCTTATCTCTAATTATGTATTACATATTAACAATATATAAGATGATTTTATTTAACGCTATTTTATTTAATGCTTTGTTCTAAAAATTTTAAAAACATATCTTGAATGTTAATAAATTAATTAAATATTATTATACTATCTTTTATTTTATTTTAGTTAAATATTAGTTAGTGTAAATCTTAGACTATCAATTTAAATTTTCTATATAAAAATTAAAATTTCTATTTAAAAATTAATCAAAATTATCAGTTATCAAAATTTGTATTTTTGAAAAAAATTATTATTCTTTATTTTTAATATCATAAATTTTAATATCATAAATTTTAATATCATAAATATTAATATAAATCTTAAAATTATCAATTTAAATTTTCTGTACTTTCTCATAAATTTTGATAACTATTTAACTTCTGCAAAAATTATCGAAAATTTTTTTTTCTTTAAAAGAAATTATTATTCACCTGAATCCCACCACAGTTCTCGCTATTATTACCCTTTCGATGAACAGGAAACAGACCACCAAGCATCAAATCACCAGTCACATTCACGTACAGAACACGAGTATTTTCGATATTTGGTTCAATAGACAGGATAAACTCGAACAAACTCGTAATCAACATCACCTGAACCACAATTCTAATCGACATCATCAATCGCGAAAATTTCTCCTTCTCTTCACACTGAATTTTGTCAACGAAGAAAATATTCGATCAATTCAGTTAAGATGTTCACAGTCAGTGCTCAATTTGAAAGGACGAAACGCCCTTTTAGTCTAGTTTTGTCTCCTTTGAGAGAGGGTGTGGCCGATTATGATGTTCTCTGAAGAGCACTCGAGAAACCGAGTTACCGGAAAAGCGGAAATCGATCGTGAAAACAGCGATATGCGAAAAAAGGTAAACGAATCCCACGTAAACAAGTGGAGAGCAATTTTGTTAAATGCATCTCTCTCTGAAGGGTGAAACAATATCATTTTTTAATTAAATGAATATATTTTATATATAATGATATTTATATAATGATAACATTATACTTTTATGAATGATTACTTTTTCGATTTTGATTCTTAATATTGTATGATAATATTTTCTATTGTATGAAATCAGATTATTATATTATAAATCAAATATTTAAATATTAGGAATAAAAAAAAATATGTATTATTAATAACTGAATGTTGCATATATTATATATATAGAATATATTATATATTATATATATAGAATGCTTTAGGTCATGCCTTTAAATGTCAAATTTTGTCAATATATTCTATGGATATATATAATATAAATAAGTAAAAAAAAGAGATTATTATACGTTTAATGTTTAATACTTTATTAAAAATTTATAAACAAAAATACAAAATTCAAAGAAAATGGCAATATTTACCTGTAATGATTAAATTAATATTAACTTTTATTTATTATTATTAACACTAATTTTAATATTAAATATATAATTGTAATTAATAATAATATACATACATAATTATATAGTATTTATTATATGCACAGTAATTTAATTATTATTTCAAAATTGCCACTTTATATATTGACTTAGTTAGTTATATTATATATTGACACTTAGTTATATTGACAACAATTCAAAATGGAATCATTAATTCTATCGGTTCATCATATTTATTTTTGTTTCATAAAATTTTTTCTTTAAAATTCCTAACGGATAAAAATAAAATGAATTCATAAAATAATAAAATCGAATGATTTCAGAAACCATAATATTAATCTTTTTCAATCAATTTATTCATCTTTGAGGAAAAAAATTTAACCATTTTGTATTCTGTATTTTTGTTTATAACTTTTTTATAACTTTTTTTATAATTTATATATATATATATTTATATATATTTATATAATATTTTTTATTTATTTAGATCCAGAGAATATATTTATTAAAATTTAACAACTTAAATCTGAGACACTTTATACTACATTAAAATGTAATTTAATTTAATTTTATTTAACTTTGATGTTATTGTAGGGACATTTGTCCGCAAAGAGTTTGGAAATTAATTATTAAAAATAATATTAATTCTAGATTTCAATGTGATAATATTTCGCATTGATGAACAGTGATTTCAATTGGCCAATTTAATTGAAGAAAAATTAATTTTAAAAAATTTTTAATATTTGAAATAATTAAATGTACGAAAAACAATATATTCATATTATTTTCTTATTATTTATATACTTAAAAAATATTATACTTTGTTAATTTTAAGGAATCATTCTAGATTTTTAAAATTTTCTTAATTTCTGTATTTCAAAAAAGATACATATATTTATTTCCATTTTGTTCTTTCACTCCATTCTTTTTCGTTATATACAAAAATTTTAATTATTTTTGATAATTATTTAGAATAACATTTATAGACAAATGTCGGTCAGAATAATAATTAACAACAATTCCAGGATCATTGAAATCACAAATTAAATAATTATCTTATTCTTTCATTTATTTATCACATTTATATCATTAATTTAATATTATTTCACGAGCCTTATATTTATATTTAAGATAATTAGAAATAAGATATGAAATAAAAGAAGCTGCCAATCAATATTAATTCAGAGATTTTATTCAATAGATATTAATATAATCATATTTACGATTCTCTACGAATTTTTTTTATTATAATAATTAATACAGGAAATCATTGAAAGTTTGCTAAATTTATTCATTTATAAAACAGATGATTATGCAAGACTTGCACACTTTTTGCTAATACTTATGAAAATTGAGTTTTATTAAAAAAATGTGACACAATTTTTCATTTCGTTTCAGCATTTAATCGAAAATAAATTTTTACCATGTGGCCATCGCATCTCATTGTCCATCAGCTTCCTCTTCGCCTTCGATGGTCGAGACGATTCGCCACGACTCACGACGCAAGGACGTCGTGGTTGCAGTTCAACGGCAGCTCAAGCTCGAACTGGTAGCGCGAGGACGAGGACGAGGAAGAGGAAGACCAGAGGAAGTTAACAGAAGTAACGGAGGAAGCGGAGTGGGAACGATAACGATGGAATCTCCAATTATTCAATCGTCTCTCCGAGCTGGCCCGTTTAAACCGTTCTCTGCTCCTCATCTGTTACTTGTCGACTTAGAAACGAACTGTTTTTCGAACGAGACGGCCGCGATTCCATTCTCCTCTGCATCTTGTCTCGTCTCGATCGCAAAAACAATCGATTAGAATCTGAGATCGAGATCCTGGAGACCATGGACGGAAGCAATGATGCGGACGGTTCGATGCACAAGTCGTTCGGGATAATCGATTGTGCTGTATTTGCTGGTATGCTCGCGATTTCGGCTGTGGTCGGTGTGTACCAAGCGTACAAATCCCGAAAAAACGAAGACGCGGTACGAGAATATTTAGTTGGCGGACAAAACATGTCGATATTTCCTATAACGATGTCCTTGATAGCCAGGTACGGTAGAAATCCATTTTATCCGAACTCAATTTGCTAAAACCAAATTTTCATCTATAATCTATTTCATCTATTAAATCTAGCTGAATTTTTATTATAATGCTGAATATTATGTAGTATGATTGAAATAATTGTGGGAAAAATGAACCAGAGATAATTATTTGTGCTTGAAGATTTTTGTTTGATGGTATAATAATATATTTGAAGTAATAATTGTGATGATAAATTTTGATAGTAAATAAATTTATAATTATAGGAATAAATGTAATACTCTTCTTAAAAATGAATGTTTAAAAAATTATCAT
This sequence comes from Apis laboriosa, assembly GCF_014066325.1. Classification (NCBI taxonomy): domain Eukaryota; kingdom Metazoa; phylum Arthropoda; class Insecta; order Hymenoptera; family Apidae; genus Apis; species Apis laboriosa. Next base: position 1,516,320 of record NW_025223765.1, read on the forward strand.
GTTGATTCAATTGATTTACTTATATATATTATGAGTTACTTGAATTATGGTACGAAGAAAATATTTTGTATTTATATAATTTTATATTTTATCTTACAATTTAAGCTCTTCTATTTCAATTATTGTATATCATGCAATCATAACAGTCTATTTAATATTTTCTTTACATATTATAATCTTCTTTTTTATTTCTTTTAATTTTGTATTTTTTTTGTATTATAATTTTTTTGTTATATTCTATAAAACAAATTTTATTCAATGAGTACTCTAAAATACAATGCAAAATTATTAAAAAACTTTTTAATAATAAAACAATAATATATCAATTAAATGTTATATTAAATTTTAGAAGAAAAATCAAATAATATTTAAAAGATATATATAAATATATAGATATATGATTATTTATAAAATTATAGATAAATTCTGGGTTTCATATATTTTAGAAAAACTTAATAAAATAATAACTTAATCATAGATTTATAAAAAAAAATATATAATATTTAATATATTTCACAATGATAATATATAAGATATTTATATATCAAATTCATATTAGAAAGATGAAATATTCATAAAAGTATAATATTTATATCAATATTATAAAATGAAATAAATTGTTATCTATGTAATGGCACTCTATTTCAAAATGAACTAAGTCAATATAATAAGTTAGTATAATAATATCAAATAAATACTTTAGAAATTATATAACTGATGCATTTACAAAATTTATTTTTCTTAAACTAATATTATTATTTATCATTTTTAGCAATTTTGAGGAAAATTTTTGTCAAAGCTTAAATAAGCGAATTCTAGTCAAGCATCTATTTATTTGAATTAGTGCTAAATTGCATCACTTCACTTATATGAATGCTACTAAAATGAAAATAAAGACAGAACGCAATAGATTAGATACCGCACATAAATAATGCGGTATTATTACGATCTAATGTGTTTTAATTGTATAAGTTTATATTTTCATTAAAATCAGTTTTCATTTTTTGTGTTTTCAATTTAAAATCATAATTTCTAATTTAACATTTGATATGATTATTACGAAATATATCTATAAAAGTATAATAAATTGCAATAGTGTGTCGTTGTATAATTTGTGTCAATCTAACCTAATATATTAAATAATCCGAAAATGGATAAGATACAGTAATTTTAAAAAAATTAATCATTTTTATTCAGTAAGTTTATATTTTTATTTAATCAATTTTCAGTTTTCAAGTTTTTAATTCAAAATCATAATCTCTGGTTTGTTTATAATTATTACGAAATTTTTAAAAAGAATTGCATAATTTCGTACATCATTGTATCCATCTAAGTTAACATGTTAAATAATCCGAAAATGAATCAGATAAAGTAATTTTAAAAAAGATAAATTATTTTTTTTTTAATGAATTATATATATTATATACATATATATAATTATATATATTATATCTATGATTGAGAGAACTAGTGAAAAATAAATTACGTGAATCAATTTTAATTTTTTTATATATTATTTTATTTGGTTATATTTCCTATTATAACATTTAGAGCTTATCTTTAAACTTATAAAAATATATACACATATTTTATTCCTTAATTAATAGAAAAATTATAAATATTTTTGCTTATAATATAGTATATTAATAATAAAATATAATAAAAATTATAATATTTAAAAATAAATATGTAAAACAATTGCAATAACAATTCATTTGATTAATAATTAATCTATAAAATGTTATTTATTTAAACTACATTATATAAATTAGATGAATCTATATGATAAGATATTCTATAATTGTATTTTTTTAATGTTTCTTAAAATTAATGCAATGCAAAATTAATGTATCATCAAATTTTGTATCTAAAGATTATTCCTTGCTAATAATATTAAGCATAATTCATATTTTTTTTTACAAATTTGAATTATTATTGTAGAAAATGATGGAATAAAATGATAAAATACTATAAAAAATAGATCAATGAGTACTTTTTTGTTTAAAAACTAAAAGATTTCTTATATATTTATGTATGTTAAATCTGCATTTAACAGTAAAAATTATCTATTATGTTAGATTTAAGAGATAATAAATACTTTGTTATATTTATGAAAATATTTCAAAAAAAGATTTTTTCAATATTTTTGTTAACAGCATGGCATAATATATCTTTCTTCCTTAATTATTTTTTTGCCAAGATAAATTGCTTTGAAGTTATTTTATTATTTGATAATAAAAATTATGAATAAAAGCTTATTGAAAAATATTTTACCATGATACCAATGAAAAACCATGTTTTTTTTATTAGAGTTTTATTTAAAATAAACTCAAATTTTTATAAATTCTCATTCTGTTGTCAGTAGTAAGTTAAAAATAAAATAAATTTAAAATAATATCTCAGCAAAACAGGATATGATAATAAACTTATGATAATAAACTTTACAAAACATTACTATTATATTATGATATTGAAAATATTAAAAAAAAATATTGAAAAAAAATTATTTTAGAATATTTTCATAAATATAACAAAAAATTAATTATTTGTTTATTTATTTTCTAAATCTGATTAATAATAATAGGAAATTTTAATAGTGAATATTTATTATCTATCTTATCTATCTTAAATCTAACATAATAGATAATTTTTACTGTTAAATTCAGATTTAACACACAGATTCAGATTCATTGCACAAAAATAAAAGATTTTTTTAATCTAGAAAAAAAATTCTGTTTAATTTTTTAAAAATATTTAATTTATAAATAATTATATAATTTATAAATAATTTATAAATATTTAATCTATTTTTCTTTATTTTTTCTAGAGATATTTTATACATATAATTACATATGTATAAACGATGTTAATATATATAATTCATAACACATTTTTAAAAAGTCAATTCTTAAAAATCAGAGAGAAAAGAAAGATGAATACAAAATTAATAATTAAAAGATATATATATTATTTTAGAAGGAAAAATTAAAATTTTATATTTATTTTATGTTAAGAAAAATAATAAATATTTTTTTTTAATGAAATCCAGTGAAATATATATACATTATATATATATATATATATTATATAACACGATATTGAACTTCGGTTATTTGAATAAAAAATCATAAATACAGAAAAATCATGAAGAACTCTATTTACATAAATAAAATTTAAAATTATGTCTGATTGTTTGAATTCTTGCTTCTCTACTGTTTCTACTATTATTGAACATTAATCTATTTATATAATTATCTTTATAATATTAAATCATCCTATAATCAATGTTATTTTAAAAACCTAGTTGCAATTATAAAAAAATCATTTATTATAAGTAAATAAAATTATTTATAATAGAAAATTAAAATATATAATAATATTATATAGATAATATGATAACTTTTATATGAACGGTTACTAATTAAATGATGAAAAAATTTTTTTTTGCTATAATAATATTATAAGAAATTAATTAATACTAATCACATTATATCTTTCTCCATCATATTCTTTTATTATAATTAATAAAAATGTATTAAAATAGTATAATTCTTTTAATATTAAATTATTCAAGTGAAAATAAAATCTCTAAAATCTGTAAAAATACAAATCAATATATATAATATGTAGATTTTATTATTTTTTTTATTAAAAAATGATTTTAAAGTGACATTATTTATGAGATTACATAATGTAAAATACAGAATATTATTTGTGATACTAGAAAAAGGATAATTCTTTATAAGTAAATAAATCGAAAAAGAAACGAAATTCTTTGATATGAAGAATCGTTTTGATAAAAAGATTCGTTTTTGAGAAAATCGAATTTAAAAATATATCATGTATATAATGCTTATTAATTATAAACTCTTCTAATCTAAACCTAATAATTATAAACTCATTCATATTTTTACAATTTTTATAAGAATAAGATAAAAAAATGAAAATTTTATGTATTTCTATAATATAAAGAAAAATAAAAAAGTAGAAGGAAAAATTTTTCTTTTCGTAAATCTAAGAAAAAAAAATATCTTAAAATTGAATTTTTAATTAAAGATGAAAAAATATAAACTCAATATATAATTTTAATATTTTTAGCATTAATTACTTATGATAGACGGCCAAACATACTAATAATTAAGTTATTTAAACTTTTTCCTATCATTTCTGTTAAAATGGATTATAATTTTTTAATTTTTGGTATTAATTTTTGGCTTCTTTTGATTATAAACTTTTCTTACCAAAATTTAATGCATTAGCATAAATTTAATATTGATATGATAAAAAAAATTGATTTCTAAATATGATTTGATTTAAATAATAATTTTAGTTTTAGTTTTGTTGAAGCACAATATCTTATTAAAAAATAATCCTTTTATCTTTTGTTAATGTAAATAATAAATATATACAAGTATTTAATATATACATTAAATGTAACTTTCGAGTTGTTAGATTTCTGTTTCTGTTTATAAATCATAAATATGAACAATATTATTATCTATTTTCTATCAATATTATTCTTATATTAATAATGTTCTGTATAAAATGATTTTTTAAATAAAAGTAATTTTTTATATTACACTTTACATTTATTGAGATAGAAACAAAATTTTGATTATAATACTGTATACATAATTATGCTTTTTCAATTAAACTATTATGTATATTGTTTTTAGTGTATCATATTTATAGTTTTATTTTTTAGTTTAATTTTTTAAAAATACATTTGATTTAATAAAAAAAAAAAAAAATAAGAAATATTATATCCTATTTGAATCTATATATATATATATATATATATATAGTTATTACATAATGATAAATTTTCATTTAATCTTCTCAAAAAATTATAAAATTTATTAGAAAATTTTATTATTCTTTCTTTTCATGTAGAATCATTTCCTATTTCTATTGTATTATAAATAACAAAATACTTTGTATATTTTTGATATATTAAATTTAACAAATTAATTCATAAAATATTCGACAATTATTCGTAAGATTGTTTTGAAATTTAAAATCTTTGATACATTATTATACATTTTAAAAAAGATATTTTAAAATTTTTTTAATAAAACATAAATTTTTATGAATTTAAAAATTATAAATGATGTATTGATGAATTATTCCTCCTATTATATAGAATATTAATCTTAGAATATCAGTTAAACCTTATTTAATAAATTATAAATAATTAAGTTGATAAAGACATAAAATGATAGCTCTATCTTCGTCAGACTATTATCTCATTTTGCCTTTGTCTCGCTGTATCTAATGCAAATTTAAATTATTCATAATTTTTGATTTCTTATTTATTTGAAGTTTCTAGAATCGATTTTTTATAATTATTCTATAAATATATTAATATTCTATATGAACATTCTATGAATTATGAAATTTCTTGGTCCCCTCAGAGATTCAATATAAACGTTCTCTAATAAGTGAAATCAGTGGACTCCTATTATATGAACGACCTGATTATATGAGCTTTTTGTTCACCGAAGGGTTGATATAAATGGAGTTCTATTGTAATCGGAAAAAATGTATCAAGAGCAGAGTTCAGCAAGATATAGGATTTTAGAAATAAATTTTTTTTTAAATAATATTTCGATAAGAATAATATTTTAAATATGTATTTTAATATCGATATTATTTTGAAATTATAAATATTTGATTAAAATATAAGAAAATAATATTTCATTTAATAGTATTTCGAATAAGCATTTTTTAATATTTTATAATATATATTATAATATATATTTTATAATATATAATATTTTATAATATTATATAATAATTATATATAATATTTTATAATACTTTAATATTTTATAGCACGATAATATATCAAAGTTATATATTCTACATAATAAAAACAAAAAAAAAGAAAACTCAATTTATATATGTATAAATGGACTTATACATAAACATAAAGTTTTTAATTTTCATTCGTGATTTAAGCATTTTAGACGAATTTTAGTATTTTCAAATAATATTCGTTACATGCGCAAAAGCTTCTTTATTAATCTTTTTTCATTTTTATTTATCTTTTCTCCAATTTTTATTTTAATAAAATTATGTTCACTATTCAATTTAATATAATATTTCAGATAAAATCAGTATCAAAGATATGAATATACAAAAAAAAAAAAAAAAA